>NW_022204832.1:0-39842 GCF_008831285.2 Nymphaea colorata | reverse complement strand
ATATATATATATAATATATATATATATATATATTCTGGCCATATTCACATTCACCCACTTAACGTTGAGATAAAGATGAAGAGAAAGAAAGTGTAAACTAATATTAGATGACAAAAATACCTATCACTTTCTTCTTTTTAGTATTCTGTCGTCCATTCATTATAACAAATCAAATAGTCATTAACTATGAAGAATCAAAGTCACCATTTAATTTTCTGCTATATATGTAAAAATATAAAGGAGGCATAGAATGATATGGCCAAAATGACCAAAGCGTACCTGCAAACCCTCAGCGCATGATCCTCTGCCCGATGAACTATCAGCATATCCATAACATCGTGGGTGGAATGACAGCTGCATATATATGTATAGAGAGAGGAGCGTGTGGGAGAGAGATTTTGATTTTCAACCACTTCAAGGTTCATGGTTTAACAAAGGCAACACTGATAAAAAAAATTTGAAATACCACTAGGACAATCTCTTCTTCCAACGTATTCAGCAGTTATTGTGGTCACCTTAGGTAATATGTTAAAGTGTCTGCGTCCTTCCTTCAAATATCTGTGTTTGAGAGTCTTCAAATGTTTGTAACTGAAAACTCTTCAACACTAATATTCAGATCATGATTGTACAGAGTCAAATGAAAAGACAAAAAAAAAAAAATTGTGGAAGTCCAAGAAGCCACTTTGAGATTGACCAAAGCTTAACCATTGGAAGATGCTACTAACTTTTCTCCATTATGATCGAGCACATGTTTCTTTTCTCCACAATTTTCAAATCCAAATCCTTCCCTTCATCAGCACGACCTTAACTATGACTTCATTTATAAATATCAACACATTTCTCCTAATACAGCAACAATTTAGCCTCACCATGGCTGCCTTCTTCCCTCCTTGCATTCCGCCTCCTCCTCCAGCTGCTTCTGCTTGCAATACTGCCTAACCTAACCACCATATTTGCCTCTAAACCTCTCGGCTTTTCTATAGACTCATCATCGAGACTCATCTCTGTCACTCTCTATGACCCTTTATCCACTCTAGCTCTACGAGCCGTGCAGGTGGCTCTGTGCTCCCACCGCAATGCTTCACGGTTTGCCAATACCACCAGCATGATCTCCAGCCCTGTGATGCCTGGCTTCGGCGAGTATCTTCATGAAACTCTCACTTGGTACAGCCATCCCGCTCTACTGGGCCACTCTAGTCACTGGTAGGAACCTCATATGGATTGACGTGCCGTCCTTGGACTCCTGCTCTGGCCAAACATCAATGTTTGATCCACTTCAGTCGTCACCTACAAAGCCAGACCTGCTCGCCAGCTCTTGCATGGAACTGCCCATTCATGGTTGCACTATCAACCAACTTTTGGATTCATATATTCCTATGAAGACAAATCCTTCGTAGAAGTGATACTGGCCTCGGATTGGTTTGACAATGGTGCCCACACCGTCAAGCTTCCAGAAATTGTCTTGTTGCGTCATCATGATGGCGCTCCTAATCCCGCCTTGCTTGAGTTCCTGGCCTTGTTGGCCTTCGCGGTGGTCCTCTCTCACTTGTAAATCAGATTGGCTCTTCTATTGATAAGAAATTTGCTTACAGTCTTCCCCCAATAGCAATGAAATAATCCATCGGACAGCTCAAATTCGGGAAGGACGCAGAGTTTCAGGCCAGGAAGAGGTTCAAGAACGCCAATGGCACCCAGGTGGTCCTCAAGGCACATATTATGTGCTCAACCTAATTAACATAAGCATCATAAACACAGACTCAACTAAATTTGTGGTGCACAGATGACTGCATTGTTGGGAGATGCCGGATCGATCATTATAGACTTGGGTACCACGCTGACTTATCATGCAAAGGAGTGTATGATCAAGTGGCAAATGCAGTGGCTACGTCATAAAACTACGAACTCTTCTATGCCTAAAGATCTCCTTGGATATGAACTACTTGCCACCCCAGTTGCCCTATGTGCCTTGAGGCAGCCAACCAATCTTTATTCAAGTGATTCTGAATGAAGCATGATTTAGCCAATTCAACATCAATCCCCCTTTTGAAAGACTCAGAAGTGCTTAGGGGTTCTTTCAGTTTCCACTTGATTTCACATCTCACTCAAAGAAATTTCCAAATATTGACAAAGTAGCTCTCAGCCTCGATCTCACTCTCAACTGCAGGCCCACATGGACCATCTAGAGTCTAGCATCTGCAGTTTGCCATCGCCCATTGATGTTGAAGACTAAGGCAACCATCCATGGCTCGTTGAGGAATCGATCAATGACATCACTGGAGTTGGCCAAAAAGGGCATCTGCAGTTTTCCAATCCATCCCTCCTCTTTGGTCATGCCAACCTGCCGAACCTAGGATGTCAGAGGGTTGAGTTAGGTCCAACCAAGCCTTCACTTTTTTAACATAATTTTTTTCATTCCAAACCAGACTGGTTACCTCAGGGCTGTCTGACAATCAGGGTCTGTCTGACGACAGTAACACATGTTATTAAAGTCTCCTACTGTACATGCAACACTGTAACAAGTCTTCCATGAATCTGTCTTATTTGCTAGGACAGATTCAGGGCAGCAACAATCTATTACTTTGCCAAACAACCTCTTAAGAACCTACTTTATTTTAGAAAATGGACCCAAAGGTTGAAAGTTTTGTTGGGTTTTTGGGATCTAGATATTAGACCAAATGTAAAATCACATACCAAACCCAGAAGCAAAAAGTAGGTGGATATATGTGTGTATGTATATGTATGTATTGTGCTTTTGTGTACTGGATGCTCCAATTTTTTAAAACATTAAAAATTAGTCATTAAAAGCATTGTTAATTGTTGCTAAAAACACTAGGAACCATTGCTATGTACATGTCGTAACTATTCTTAGTCCTCATTTTTTACAGCCGCCCAATATAATGCATTGAGCGTGTAAATAAATGCATTGCTTAATGAAATGCACTCAGTGATCTACTGTGAGAGGTTGGAGATTTCTCTTTCCAGAGCTGGTGGAGAAGTTCATGGACATATATATATGATTTTTGACCAAATGTATAGCCTAAAAAAAAACATCTGTGTGATCTTTGGTCAAATTTAGATTTGGATTTGGTTCTTTTGCAAAACACAAACAATGAAAGACGCATAGATGACAATACGTGGGTTTTTTTTTGTTTTGAATAATATTTTCATAAGGAGTTTTGTTTTGTAAAGCACTTGTTGGAGTTCGATTGATTAACTACACGGCTGTCAATACACACTGGTCCCAAAAATGCGAAGGCAAACCAGATTGGAGTTTAAGGGCTTGAGCCACATCTAAAATGTGATGTGTTTTCTTTCAACTATACCATTTTGTTGTGGTGTAAAACACGTGTGTTGATGAACAATGGCTTTTCATGAGAAAAATCATTCATCTCCCTTAAAAAAATCGACTCCATTATAAGCTTTAACAATTAACCTCAGCTTTATATTGCCTTTCTATCATATTGATAAAATCTTTTAATAGATGAGTAGTTTCATGCTTAAATCACATCAAATAAACCCACCACTGCTCTAGTATAGTCATCAATTAAGTAATAAAATAGTGTGCTCCAGAAAATAAGGCTTGGGAATATGGCCCCTAATATCACAATGCAACAACTCAAATGGATGATTTAAACAAAGACGCTTTCATTAAAAGGTAATCTAGACTGTTTTGTTAGTTTGCATACGTCACAATAAAATGTTTACATTTTAATGCTGAGAAAATAGATAATTCATGGCATGTGATGGATGCCCAAGTCTAAGATGCCATATATCTGTTCGCTTGAGACTACAGTTCAATGCCAATGATTGATGTGAAGGATCAGAGATCTTACATACGAACAGCCATCTCTCAAACTACCCAGTCCAATCATCATCCTAGAATTCAGGTCCTGCAAGGAGCGACCATTGGAACCAAAGATGACTTGACATTTAGTAAGTGAAACAAGTTTACTTACTGATACAGATTGAACAATTTGGAATGTAGTAAACATTTTTTAGTATCAAAGAAAGTTGTAGAGAGGTGTCACCAACATGCGTAGCATGTACGGTTACATTTGGTAGTTTTATGGGATAATGTGATTGTAAGACAACAACATTAGACAGAAAATTAAGGGACGATGACAAGTGGTCAGAGGCACCACTGTCAATGATTCATGTGCTTGATTGTGAATATATCATACCTGCAAAACGAGATTGACCATTGGGCGGCTGTGGCACAAGAGCAGTTCAATCTTTAAGAAGTTGTTTTAACTTATTGTATTCATCCATGGTTAGAACATGAGCTTGATCCTTGCTTGGATTAGGCAAAACAATAGACACTGAAGCATTAGAATGTATTTTATCTCCATCTATGCATTAGCACCACCAGCTCTTGTTTTCCTCCTTTAAGTTGGGAGGCATCCTTTAGCTTGAAAGATCTCCCCCTCGAGTGACCTACTGTTTGGCAGTGAGTACAATATAAAGAAAAAGAGAGAGAAAGGCAAGAAGAAAGGAGACAAAGTTTTATGTGGTTCAGTTTAGGAGAACCTTCATCCACACTAGGAAAGGCTTTCTTGCCATTTTCACACTATTCATCCTATGTACATCAATACATTATATAGGGCAGCATGAAGCTGCATAAATCACCCTGTAACCGATGAGAGATTTTTGGATATAATGATTCATTGGTTTTTTTATTCCCTCTAACGTTTCAATTTGAGAGACGTGAGCCAATTCAACATCATTATGATCTTTCTTTTCTCTTTTCATCTTAACATTTCATCAGGATCATTTCTTTTAGTCTTTGAGTCCAAATAGGATGAAATCCCAAATGCAACATGGCAGCTTGTAAGAAAGTCCAATTGACCCTGTCATATGCTTTTGATAGGTCTATCTCAACATAAGCTAGTTGACCCTTAGACATTGCATATACCATCTAAATCACAAGAAGGAGAGACTGATGGATGTTTCTATCTTTCAAAAAACCACCTTGCATTTTGTAAATGACCTGCTTTAGTACCGTCTTCATTCTCGAACCGTGATTCTGAAAATAAATTTCAGTACACTAGTTGCTTAACAAATTCTGAATAAAATTTAAGAATTAAGATTATATGATTTCTGCCTAGTTTCTTAACAAACTTTCCTTTCTAAAAAAAATCTCTAATTGCGACTGTGATATTAGTCCTTACCATGTCCCAATATTTTGAAAGAATGAATTTGGAAACCCATCCAGACCTGGTACACTATTGGAGTTGGCACCCATAACAGCCTATTACACATCCTCATCTGAAATGAGACTTTTGTCCGTTAAGTTTTCTTTTATAAATATGCAGTGGCCAACAGCAAGCTGATCCATAATCATTTTTGTTGAGTTGTTACTGGTAAAAAATCTTTAAAAATAAGAAGTACATGCTGAAAGAATTGGATCCTCCTCATAAAACTCCCAATCACCCATCTTCATGTGCAAGAGTCCATTTTTTGGACATTTTCTTGAACATAGCATGAAATAGTTTGCTGTTATTATCCCCTTCTTTTAGCCATGATGACCTTTCATTTCGCTAATGCAGACTGGAAGCTGCCACCTTCAAATATCTTTAGAACGTTTAGAAGTGGAATTGCCTGCTTAGCCATTAAAGATGGAGAGATGCCCATCTTTGGGAATATTGCGCAGCAGAACATGCATGTCAAGTATGATCTGGGCAACAGACTGCTTCTTTTGCACCAACTGAATGTACACAGGCTAAGGTCCAGCCATGAAAAAAGCCCAACACGTAGAAATGAATTGATTATCGTAGGAACAAAAGTTCTAGACTTTTGTCACCTATAAGTAAGGGTTTTATTTGGTCATAATTGTGTGTTTCTGGTTATTGCACGTCCAACTCTCTCCCTCCCCCCCCCCCCCTTGTGGATCTAAAAGTTAGAATCTTAGAAATGAGACATTTTGTATATTTTCATTATCTTTTCTCTTCGTCTGACCACAGTTGATCGTTTTGAGGTTTTTTCTGTGTGAAACTGACAAGCCTTATAATAATGCCATGTTAATTCTTTTCAAATACAAGATTGGTGTTCTATTTTATTTGACTTCAAAGGTGGTGTTGCAAGGAGCAATAGAGGGCATCTTAGATTATCTTGAAAGGGCAGTGTGGATACATATAAGGTAGTTTGGTGGTATTTGCTTCACTTTTTTACACACGAGTCCTAATTTTACATTTGGTTTCTTCAGAGTTAACAAAGACTCAAAGGTGACATATTATTTGAAGTGATAATGTCGTACACATTTACATTAGTTCTCTATTTATTTATGTATTACATATAGCTATTTATCTACGTATTTATATCTATCTTTAATGCATGTTTATTTATATTTTATACACATGCTATCTTGCATATGCTATGGTGGTCATCCTCCATAATGTCTCTACCATCTTTTAAGAGTCACCTTTCTAATAGTGTGTCTTGTAAGTAATTGCTAAGTCAAAGAGAATATCAAGTGTTTTTAGTAGGTGCAGCTACAAAGCATTCTACATTTCAAGCATGCATTTTTACCATAGCTTCTGCTCGTTTTGTTTTGGATATTCTTTTGTTGATTAATTCCTCTGGGTCTTTGAAAATGGGTGCAGTAGATTGTGGCTAACCTATGTAATCTTATAACTCTCTCTAACGATCTATATTCAGCCATTCAATATGGTTTCAAATCTGATATTTGGTCTCTTCTCTCTCTCGTTTTTTCCATGATGGCCAATATTTTTGTATGATAATTGTACTAATTTTTTAGTATAAGTTTTGGATATGGTTTGCAAATTGCTTATATGAGATGGCAGCACATCGTCCAGCATTCAAAGCTTTTGTAAGACCTACTTTCTTTGATACATTCCACATACTTTGTATGCATGAATATATTTATTTGGAAATCAATACAATCTACTTATTTATTAAGAATTTTATGACTGTACTTTTTGATATGCCACCTTATACTGAACAACTTCAAGGCCTTCCTCCTGCAACACATTGGTAAGATTATTATTCAGTCTCATTACTATGTAGCATGGGTATGGATGTAAGAATTCCTCTTTGCGGATGTCCGTGCCCTAATTGCTGTTGATGGAGGGTCCAAGATCTTTTGGGCTTATAGCCTTTATACTGTCCATTGCCTTCTTGCTATTTTTAGTAACCTTACTTGGTCTACTTAATCCTTTCTCTCGATCTTATCTTGGTATATCTTCTATTGGGTTAATGCTGATTTTATTTCTAGAATGTTGTTATAGGTGGCCAATGCACTCAACAAGTAGAATGTATTGGTGAAATTATAAATATAATTCTTAAGACTGATGGCACACGTATAGCTATTGGAAACAAGTTACATGTCACAGGTGTAATCTACTTACTACTTAGTATAGTTGTTGAAACACATAGTTGTTGTTTGAGACATGGTGCATTTGCAAAGAGCTGCCTCTCTTTAATGTAACAATATACATTCTCATGATTTGATTTGTAAACTACTTTGCTAAAATAGCTTAAGACTGTAACAGTTTGAATTTCCGAATTTCCTCTTTTCTTTGTAGTTTCATCAGTATCAAGTCAATTTTAGTAGGAACTTGCATTTTGTCCCTTGATGTCATGAAGCTGGCTTTGACTTAGTTGATCATGAGTTAATTTCTCTTCTAGTGAACATCTGAGTCATCTCATCAGATCTGAACTAGTTATGGTCCAATCAGGCACTGCAGATGTGGATGTCAGCAAGGAGTGGAGAGTTAATCAAGATCTAGACTTGATGGCATGATTGATTCATAGAAGCTTGTCCTTTCTAAGGTGCATGCTAGATTAGTTTCTTCCTCTTGTAGAAGCTTGTCCTATCGATTGAGGCTGGTTAGTTTCTTTGTGCTGAAAACTGATCTATTCTTTGATCTTCGATCTTGTAGGCAGAAGTTGATGTGGAAATCAAGAAGCTTAGTGCCCAATATTGTTGAAGGAAACCCATGCTTGGATTACATCAAATGCATCATTTTTCCATGGCTGGGAAGTTTGAAGTAGAATGGGAGGAATGGTGGAAGCAAGTAAATTTTAACAATTCTGTCTTTTATAAATGCATTCTTAATTCAGACTTGATAGGGATGTCCAATCTGCATTGATTTGTCAAGTTTTCCCAACACGGGCACGTCATTCGATAAAAGCTGGGAATGACCAGTCTGTGCACTTCTAAAATGTGGCAGGTGGTCTGAGGCTAGCAAAACGTTTTTGGCAACACTGGAAAGGGCAAGGACGAGTATTGGTCTTTTGCGAGTTGGCAATAAACTTATTTGCAACGACAAAAGGCGTTGCCAATAGCTTGTATTTATTGCTGTGGTTGTATTTGTTTCATCAGGACCAGATCAGGTCGAAGCTCCCCCCCGTCCGACCTCAAATCTATCATTTTTAATATACATGCATTTAAATCCATGCTACATAAATCTTTAGTTTGTTTAAGCTGAGGATCTTTTAAAACATACCCTTTAATGCTACATTGAACTATCAAACACAACTTAAAGTACAAAGGAGGATCAAATCAATCTCTCAAACCATCCGGACATAAGTATCCCACCACAATTTTCTTTGTAACTTTCGATGCAAACTCTGCTGGGAGTTAGGCTGCCGTCCCTTTTAGTAGAAAGAATAAGTAATGAATCTACATCAAAGAGTAACTTTGTCAATATTACTTGAACATCCCCTTCCTAACGATCGGGGTGCCCACGTACTATTTTCTTTGTCTTTATATGTTTTTTTTATCAATATTCTATTGATAATGATTTTGTTTTTTTAAACTTCAGCAGTACATTATAATAACCTTCGCACATGTTTGCAAAATAATATACTTTGTCATTTTTTTGAAATTTATATTTATCAGTTTGATCTAATTTTATGAAAATGTTTTTGATGATGATTAATTTGCAGGGCCGGGGAGAAGAAAATGTGGATGAAGTTGGTGCTATGACTATCAAAGCTAGAGGTAGCTAGATGACAAAATCATGAAATGTCTGATAATTAATTGATATAATTCTTTTCTAAATCTTAAACGAAAAAAATATGGTATCAATTAAACATTGGCATTATTTGGGTCAAATGACTGACAAATTAATAAAGTGCTTATTTGGTAATTAATGATAGCTGGGCCCAACAGCATTCAGCCGACCCTGCAATTTGCGTTAAGACAGAACCAATTAAAATTAAAATATGGAGATTTCCCTAGTGACAGAGCCTATTCTGTATAAGGTCACCCACAATGGCAGGTTCATTCAAATTCAACTGAATCATCTTGTGTGATGGTAAGCCCCATGGTGGAGCTACATGATGGCTGGTGCCGCACAAACTTTAGTTATGCTCATGTTAATAACTTCATACATTTCAGGCAGCTACTTCCGCAGTAGAGTGGTTATTTTGTTATTTTGTATAATTAAAAACTGCTTCCAAAAGACCATGCCCAAACAACTGGTCAATGCAAATGCACTGTGATGGTATCCACACAAAACAAAAAAATAGCTGATTTCAATTCCTTTATATATATATATATATATATATATATTATATATATATATGAACATATGTTGTACTTGTAAGTTTTAGTTACCATAAATTAATTGTACCGGTTCGTCTTAATTAGATGCAAGGGCCAGTTAAAGGAGAAAAATTCAGCCGACTTTTCTTTGAATCCCAGGAATGACTTTTCTTAAACGACGATGACATGCTTTCAGTTTCCAGTCAACTTGGTCGGATTGAGAGCAATGTGCTATACTAGTGCAAGGATGGAACTTGGAAGCACTTGTATGCCAGTTGAAGGACATTTGGCTCTACTCAAATGGGCATGGGCATTAAGGAAAGCCGGATCTAAAATTATTGTCTTATATGGTCTTATGCATGAAAAATTATGCATATGGGTGCTTAATAACCAAAATAACATGTCTAAGTAAAAAAAAAAGACTTTTAAAAGGACAAAAAGGGTTTATGAAAAAGCAAATATTCAAAAATATACACTTCTTTATAAAAAAAATCAAAAATACTCCAACCCTGCACCGACCTACACGATCCAATATCAATGGACATGCGTAGGGGTGTAAAAAGGGAGGCCCAGGCAATCGCCGAAAAGAACTCATGGGACTAGGAATAAGATTATTTAATAAAATATAGAACTCTGCATGCCAATTATAATTTGATCAAATATCGGGCCGGTAACAAACTGGTACGATTCAAATAGGTTGATCCGAACCAATTTTCACAGATAAAATGAAAAAAAAAATATAAAATGGATGACAAGAAAGCACCAAATTACAAATTAAGAACAGCAAAGAAACGACAATAGAAGCAAAAAAGAGGAGTGAGAAAGACAAAGGATGTCTAGATGGCAATGAGCTAACAACAACCAAAAGGTCGAACCCTCTTCTGAGGACAAGAGTTCAACTTCAAACATATAGAGAGAACAAGCACCAGCCCTGATGTCAAGATTGTTCCAGCTAAGTTTTGATTCTTTTAACCTAGCAGAGGGTTCGCCACCACAAAAAAAATTTCGGTTAATAATATTTGTGGGTCTTGCATGTGAAACCAAGTCCTTCTCAACCCAATCTGGAACCTTTCACAGTCTTAAGATTGGATAAAATTCACCCAGTGCGTGACTTTTGTTAATATAAGATATTGCTAGTGGCCATACAATGAATGCCTGCTAATAAAAAAGACTTCATCTTTTTTCTTGAGAAAGAACACCCAACTCATCCATGATTTGTCATCTTTTAACAGGAGAAAGTATCTGAAAATAAAGTTGGAAACAGCAGGAGCCAGGCCCCATACATCAGCCTGAACCAAGTTGAAGCAATATTGGCATTTTATTTCAGATTCAGGAAATGATTGTCCAGTCATCTTTGCATAATTGCATGTCTCACATACTGGAAAATTGTAGACGAGCTTAAGAAACACAGTTTTGAGAATTAGATCAGACAAATGTCCCAACCTATAGTGCCATAGGAGTGATTCTTCATTCTTCTTGTCAGCTGGAAGTACCTTGTTTTTGTTCAAGTTAATGTAGTAGATAGAGCCCATCTCTCTCATAACCATCACCAAGCCTCTTCCGGGGTTTGTGGGCCAGCAGAATGACCTTCTTCTTAGAGAAAATGTTCAGAAATTTCTGTAACATAGAGCTGTGCTAGATTTGTTAACAATGATAAGATCTATGGAATGGTTACAATCAGGATCAGTTACAATGGACAGGGTACGGTTTCCAAAACTCAAGAGCTATCCAAAACTGACCAATCTTCTCTAAACAAGAAAGAAATCATTTCCCCTATCTTCTCCTATAATTCTGCCCAAACCTGTCGTGTAAATCAAGATCCTAAAATCAAGGATCTAAATTGTATAAAGTGACTATAAATATCTGTACTCTCTCTGTGTGGTTATAGAATAGAAGAGAGAGTGTTTGTGTGGATGTAGGCTGATTTTAGCCGAACCACGTTACACCTGTGTGTTCATCTTTTCTTTTAACTTGGTATCAGAGCCTGCAACTGCTTTCACCGTGGTCTTATCCTGCATCTTTCTAGAGCCACACTTCACCTGTCTGGTGCATGACCATTGTTTGATGCCGGCACCATTGTTTTCCAGCCACTCTCTCTGTTGCGTCCCCTGTTGCATCTCCTGTTCCTCTTCCTACATCCACAGTTTTTTGCATAACAAGGGAAACCACAAAGGAGCGTGTGGTTTCATGCTCTTTTTTTTTTGTGGTGAGCAAGTGAAAGCCACCAAGGCTTTCACCGAGGAGCGTGCTGCTTCCTGTCTTCATTGAGGAGCGTGCTGCTTTTTTTAGTGTTTGAACAAGGGTGTGGCACCGAGTGTGTTGTATCCTGCCTTCATCGAGGCACGTGCCTTCCTTTTGGAGTGTGTTGTTTCCTGCCTTAACCGAGGCACGTGCCTCCTTTTTTGTCTAAAGAAGGCCACACTCTTTCCAGCCTTCACAGAGGAGCACGCTGTTGACTTTTTTTTTCTGTCTCTCAACAATGGAAGGTCACGCTTTCCAGCCTTCACCAAGGGGCACGCTGTTTCCTTTTGTGTTCACCTGTTCACCAAGGAGCGTGCTAACAAGGGAGTGCCACTGAGGCCTATCTGCCCCTTCAGCCACCTTTTTTGTTTATCAGACTCAAATCATATTGACTGTGCTCGTCGGCTGTTGATTGAACAAGGGAGAAATTTCTAGTATAATATGGCTGCATTGTTCTCTTCTAATGCTCCTCGCACTCCTACTCCACCAGGTACATAATGGAATGCTTTCACAAGTTTGGTTTCAGTCAAGCTTGATCGATCAAATTATCTTCTCCGGCATTCTCAAATTGAAAGTGTTATGAAAAGTCAAAATTTGATCAAGTATGTTAATGGAAAATGTTCTGCTCCACCTGAATTTCTTGATGAACCACACACACAAGAAAATACTGCTTATGATTTATGGTATCGTGAAGACCAACTTGCACTAAGTTGGATCAAAGTCACTATGACTCAACCAGTCTTGTCAAAACTGGTTCGTGTTGGCACGGCTATAGATGCTTGGTGCATCCTTGAAAAACAGTATGCCTCACAAAATAATCTTCGTATTATTCAGCTGAAAAGAGAATTACAAAACATAAAAAAGGGAGGAATGTCTATGACTGAATACCTTCAACATATTAGTTTCTTACATGATTCTCTTAGCAGAGTGCAGCACCTTGTCTCAGATACAGACCTTGTTCTCTATACCTTGAAGGGACTGAATTCTGAATATGAATCTTTTATTACCACGGTTACTATATTCAAAGATCTGCCTTCATGGTCTGAATTATATGATATGTTAATTACTCAAGAGTGATGACTTGGAATGTTTTCTTCATCCCAAATAACTCAGGTTGAAGCCATTGCCTCTACAGAATATATATATATGTATATATAAAATCAATCTTCTTAGTCATCTTTTTCTTACAAGATATATCTTCTCTATATAGAGTACCTTCTTGGACCGGGCACTCTCTTTTTCGCTATGACTGTTTTATTAATGCAAATCTGTTCGTGTTGGCCCATGTCCACCCGAACTCAGCTGAATGGTCTCCACTCATTGCTCTCATCATGAGCAACTGTCATCACCCTCTTTCTCTCTCTCTCTCTCTCTCTCTCTGATTTGGCCTCATCTGTTTTTTTTTATTCTGAAACAGCTCTTAAGGTGGAAAGACTAACGGAAGATGTGGACTGTGAAAGAGTCATGCATGGAATATTCTTCTGTCAGATTTTTCTTTCTCTGACAAGTAGCCTAAACCAGTGTTGTTAGAGATGCACACCTGCAGAAGGTCTCTATGCATTACCTAGAAGAATGCCTCAAAAAATCTGAGTGATGCATCATTGACCTAATTAAGGTGTGTGGCACGACGACCTAATTAAGGTGTACGGCATATATATATATATATATATATATATATATATATATATATATATATATATATATGTGTGTGTGTGTGTGTGTGTGTGTGTGTGTGTGTGTGTTTGTGTGTGTGTGTGTGTGTATATTGAAATCGGGCAGCTATTTTTGTGCTCGAATGGTTATTTTGTATCATTAAAAACTGCTGTAAAAGTTCTATCCATTATTTAAAACCATGGTCAAGCAACTGATCATTGCAAATGCATCTTTTGATGGATTCGAGGTGACAATCACCTAAAAGACGTTTCTAGGTTGTTGCATTTGCGAACTCACGGAAAACCCGTGCTGGGGACATCCAGCTACAGCTTGATAGGGAAGAGCAGCGACCTTTTAAGGTTGACAGATTTGGAGTTTAAGAAAGCTGTGGCATATAGAGAAAAGTCGACGTCATTAATTGTTTTAGAGCTACAAAATAAATGGACACATGCAAAACATGATGTAACTTCACAAGAAACGGACCAAATATTGAGGTCTTTTCATGTATGACTATCAAAGCTAGTGCTATCTGGATGATAAAATCATGAAATAGGTTGATTCAATCCAATTTTCACATGTAAAATGAAAAAAAAATGTAAAATAGATGACAAGAAAACACCAAAGTACAAATTAAGAACAGCAAAGAAACAACAATACATTCTTTGTCTTTCTCCTCGCCTTGCTTGTCTTCAATGTAGTTGGCCCGAGATAATTTGATTGTTGTTGGTGGTGGCCTTGTTTGTCTTTGATTTAGTTGATGTAGTAGAGCCCATGTATCTCTTTTGTATCCATCACCAAATCCTCCTTTGGGGTTTATGGAGAAAATAATGTGGCAATCAAGATATTTTGGTTAGTTTGCTAACCGATGGCTATAAGGAAATTTCTGTAACATAGAACTGTGCTAGATTTGTCAACAAGAGGAAAATGTTTAATTCCTTTAAACTGAAGTTGTTGATCCATGTGCCATCTGTATTTGAAGTTGGCATACATGGTTTTGTATTTTCTGGTGGAAGATTTGGATCATTCCAATTAAGTCTTCTTTCTAAAGCTCGTTTCATTTTCCACCACTTATTGAAAACCCTAAGAATGGAGCTTTTGGCTATCGTGAGGGATTTCTCACTGTCAGATTGGTTCCTCTCTTCTTCTCTGATGCTTCTATTTTCTTTTGTTTCGTCCTTTTTTTTAAGTTGTACTGTGGCATCCATTACTCTTTGGATGTTTTTAGTTTCATTTAATACAAACTCTCTCTCTCTCTCTCTCTCTCTCTCTCTCTCTCTCTCTCTCTCTTGTGTGTGCATGTGCATATATATGTATATATAAATAACATACCACTTATGTAAGGGACAGAAGCCGGGCCTATTAAAATTCCTTTTCTATATAATTTAGCACTATCTTAAAAAATGTACATTAAGTTAGCTATTTTTTATTTTATTAACATACCATAATAATTAAAAAAGGAATGGCACTTATAACATCAAAATTTTAGTAGTAGAAAAAATACTTTTTTAATAAAAGTAATTTGAACTTAAACATTGTTTAAATTAAATTAGTGTTTATAATGAAGACATTAGGAGATCCATATTTTGTTCGGAACACTTTTTAACACAAATATAAGAGGTCTGTTGGTTTTTGTTTGTGATCAAGGTAGTATGTGTGTGTGTGTATATATATATAAATATAATGTAAGAGGTCTGTTGGTTTTTGTTTGTGATCCAAGTAGGGTGTGTGTGTGTGTGTGTGTGTGTGTATCTATATATATATATATATTGTAAGAGAACTGTTGATTTTTGTTTGTGATCGAAGTAGTGTGTGTGTGTATATATATATATATATATATATATTGAAAGATGAACTGACTTTTTAGAGTTATTCAGCCATCTAATCACGGTTGTCCGATCTAACTTGATAGATAGTTAGGAGAAAAATAAAGAGAAAGAACACACACACACCACACACACACACACACACACATATATATATATATATATATATATTGTAAGAGGTCTGTTGGTTTTTGTTTGTGATCGATGTAGTGTGTGTATGTGTGTGTGTGTGTGTGTGTATATATATATATATATTGAATGGTGAACTGACTTTTTAGAGTTATTCAGCCATCTAATCAGCATTGGCTGATCTAACTTGATAGATAGTTAGGAGAAAAATAAAGAGAAAAAAGTGATATGTATTTTCATTATCTATTATTAGTTATATACACACACACATAATATATATATATATATATATATATATAATTTTCAATGACAGTGCTATCTCTTTTATAACAAAAAATATTTTGAAAAGTCTTATCAATGTGAATTATTTGTTTCTATTCAACAGGGTGGTTCCCCTCTTTTTTGACTTCCCACTAAAAGTGAAGTGTGGTGGAAGAAAGAAATAAAGTGACAGCTCCACGTGTTTTGAGTTCTTATGCACGTCTAGAGAAAGGGGGAGAGAGAGCAAACAGAAAGGTGGAATTCCTTCCGGCATTAGCTAGTGACGATCGGCAACCATGAAGATTCATGAGGACTGTGGTGTAGGTATTGTGAATAGCTTTAAAATAGGGAAGGGAAGCTGGCCGATCAAGGCATATGTGTTTTCTATATGCTTTTGTGGTGATGCTGCTTTGTGTTGAAGTCGGTGATATACGTGAGAGACTTCCTTCATAAAAAGTGATGAAAAGTTGTGGAAACTTGTTCTTCTGCTTGAAGAGTCATAATTAGCACATGTTGAATCATATAAATTAGACTGTCAATTGCTTCTGATGTAACAGATTTGGATTTTTCTTGTTGCCATGGTATTCATAATTCCTGTCTTCGATAGCCACCATATTGCCATGGGAAGCACAATCTACCAACTTCACATAAGTATTTTGATACAAGCCTTTCTATTCCACCTCTAAGTCTGCGTCTTTTCCACCAAGACAGCAACTTTAATATCAACGATGTCATATCATGTAAATTAATGGTTTCTATTCAACAGGGTCGTTCCTCTTTTTTTTTACTTGTTTACCACTGAAAGGGAAAGTGTGGTGGAAGAAAGAAACAAAGTAACAGCTCCATGCCCTTTGACTTCTCTTGCATGAAGAGAGAGAGAGAGAGAGAGAGAGAGAGATGAGAATTACATGTTTTGTTCTTATTTTAAATAATAGTCTGTGGTGGCGAGTGGAAAAGAGAGATGAGTCCGGCAAATCCTAAGATCTGTTTTAGCAAAAGAACTGAAGTATGCAACTTTAGTTTGAAAGCGGAGAATGCTTCAGGACATAGTGAATCCTTCAGGTCCCTTTTTCAACTGTACCGAGGAGTAACCAGTTATTACAAAATCAAGATGGTTGAAGTTTTCTTGGGAATAAGATGAATGGTGAAGAAGTTTAACAACACTGTGATTGTTATGATTCTCAAGATAGAAGGAGCGACAAGTGTACACCAGTAGCAACCTATTTCCCCATGTAACTTCCTATATAAGGTCATTTCAAATGTGCTGGCTCTTAGAGAGGCTTTAGGCAACACAATCCCAATTGTTAAATAAAGAATGGAAAAGGAAAGAAAGGATTTGGGAAGAAAAGGAGAGAAAAGAAAATAGAATGAAACAAATTGTTATAAAAGCTTGTTTGAATAGAAAGAAAAAGAATTGTTCAAACAATGTTTGTTTGGACTACATAAAGGAAAAGAAAGAAATAATTTAACTTGGTTTACAAAAATACCCCAAAGACTCTAGAACTTATTATGCAAGTAAAATATTTTTGATTCAGTTATACGGCTGGATTCCAAGGGTGACATGTCAATCTTTAAAAACCTATTTTATATGTAGCATAATGTTTATATATATTTATATATATATATATATATATATATATATATATATATATATATATATATATATATATATATATATATATGTTTGTTTTCCTTATATAAACTTTAAATAATTTATCACCTTAAAATCATCAATGAAAGATAAACTTTAGCAATAGAGGACTTACGAATGTAAAAGGCCAAGCAAACCAAATAAGTTTATGACCTCAGGGTTTATCTATGCAACCATTAACATGTGTGAAGGCCTTCATCCAAGAAATCCATTTATTTCTTGCTTCATATTAATAGGGATCCTTAGATAACTTGATAAGATATAATAATGGTTTCCATAAATTATTTCTTGCCATTCATACTTGCATCTCATCAATCATTTCCAATTTTGATCGCAAATTGAAAATGTCATGCTATCGTTTAACAAGTGATGTCCAGTTCTTCATGCGAATGGAACTAATATATAGTGAGACCACCAGTGGCAGAGCTAGATATTTCTGATTGAGGGGCATTCTGTTTAGTTTTAAACATGAAGGGTCACTCATATGTAAAAGAAAAAAACAAAAGAAACAATAAAAGTCAATTATGTTTACATATGTAAATAAGGCAAAATTTGTAGGCTGGTGTGGTTAATTGCCCACACCAGCTACAATGTAACTCTGCCACTGGAGGCCACCTTGAGTTACAGATTACCTCTTCATGTTTCACCACATGGCACTTGTATTTGTCACTCATCATGCAATAAAAATATTTTGGAGATGAATATTTCAATTTGTTTGACTATCTTGGAAGGCTTGAAGTGAATTGTGGCTGCTGGAAGAAAGGAACATGCTTTTTGAGAGTGACTCTAGCACCATTAGTAGCCATTCTTTGGAATTTGCAATTTCTTTTGAATTTTGACAATGATTCTCTGAGCAGCAGTGATCATCTAAGGAATTTGATGTGAAAGGATGGAGGCCTCATTGTGGCCTACTCCTTTTGAACATTGAATAAGGTGAGCCTGCATATGAAGCAAAATGAGTTTGAATATTATAATGAAGATGAAGAAGATTAATAGATAGGTTGAATATTATAAATGTTTGATAATATGATGCAAAAACAGTAAAAAGTTTATTGTAAAAGTCTTTAAGACTTCAAATTTTATCATGTTTATCATATCTTATCATTATTATGTCTGTAGATGAAGATTTGTGAATTTTTATTATGTGTGTAATATTGTGATGATTTGTTTTATATAGGAAACATTTTTCTTGGTTTTATGACAATTTATAGCTATTTTTTATTTTTTAATTGTGAATGCATTACAAAAATGAATTTACAATATGTTACCATACATGTATAGGTTAGCCACATTGATAAGTGATACGATACCCGCTTTTACAATATTGTTTCTTTCTTCAAATTAAGTTTCCTACAGTTTCAAGTATTGTCTTATGAGATTGAACAATGACCAGGTGGCCAAATTTGTTCAACAGAATTAAGAGCCTCAAGAGCAGTTGTCTAGGGCGCTGGCAAAAATTGAGCAGGGAAATAAAGCTGCTACTATCTGGGAGGTTGTTCCATGTGAAGAATTGACTGAGTCTCATGGGGTGAAGGAGGAAATTTGGTGCATAAGGCAAGAAACTGTAGATGCAAGGGGTGATAGAAATCCATGTTGTTTTCAAGTTGTAGTTCAAATAGAAATTATTTTTAACGATGATTAATTCTAACATTTAATTAAGAACTTTATTTTGATTTGCATGCTGGGAAGGCACAAAATGACAAGAAAATGTGGATGAAGCTGGAATAGGGCTAGCTAGATGATAAAATCTTGAAGGGTCTGGTAATTAATAGCCATCATTTTCTTTCTTAATAAGACCAGAAAAAATATGTTATCAATTAAACATTTTCATGGTTTGGGTCAAATGACTTATAAATCCAGTGTCTCTTTGGTCAATGTTTGCCATGAGCCAGACCCAACTAGCATTCAGGTGTCCCACAGTTGCAGGTTCACTGAAATTCAACAGAATCAGCCTCTGTGATGGTAAATCCTAAATAAAATGTACTTATTTCATTGTCTGAAAATAAATAATGAATCATGACTAGTTTACACATATAATTGAGCAAGGTCATCTATAGACTTAGATAATGTTTGTTATTTGTTGGATTAGGCATCTTCCAAGATAGAAAACATACTAGAAGCATCAAAGAAAGCAATGTTAGTGGGAATATATATATATATATATATATATATATATATATATATATATATATATATGATTGTGTGTGTGTGTGTTGAAATTAGGCAGCTATTTCTATGCTCGGATGGTTATTTTGTATTGTTAAAAACTGCCATAAAAGTTGGATTCCATAATTGAAAACCACGGTCAAGCAATTGATCATTGCAAATGCATATTTTGCGATGTTTTTATCGAGACCAAACAAACAAATAACCATCCAGCCGTGGAGGTTCATCTTTGAATCACTTGAATATTCAGAAATGATCGCGCCAATCCATTGTTAATCACCATTTTAATTACCCTTAAACATGTTTAAAGTATGATGACATTCGTTTATTTTCCAGTCAACCTTGTACAATAGATGGATCATATGAATGTCCCCCATCAAAGGATGTAGGAAGGCCCAGCAAAGCAAAATTACTATGATCTTTCAAAAAATTGATTCCTCATGACATGAATAATTTCACGCTAGCCCGCCAACTTGTGATCTCAACCCCTTCTTTAGTGGTGGAGCCAAGACTTTTTGGCTGAAGGGCATGTGAGTCACCGACCTGGGTCTGATGTGGGGACTATGATGTGACAGAAACTAGGTCCAGCATTGTTGCAACAATACTGATGTGGGGCAATGGTGCACAGCAACCCACACTTCGCTTCAATACTTCCCTTCTTACAGCATGTCAACGCTTATTGTGGTTACCTAAGTAATTCGTTAAGATGTCTCTCTTATTGATCAAATGGTGATTGGAATTCTTCAACACAAGAATATTCAAACGCTATTACTTAAAATTGCTTGGATTGTGGAGAAGGGTGCAGAAAGCACAAAAAGTTGCATGCAATCCCCAGTAAATGATGCAAGAACTTGTTACATCACTAGCTAATGTCACCAGCCACCGTAAGTCCCCTGGCAAAATGTTCCAATCTTGGTGTCTATAAATTATGACATAGAAAGTGGATTAATTATTGTCATTTGTATATTAATTACCTATTTGATATCTCATGAATAGAACAAGGGGCTCCCTCGACAGTTTCCGAACGCAAAAAACCTATTTGATTCCACAAGCAGTGGCTGCCGGAAGTTCATGCAGCGCAATTACATTATTTTAAAACAATTTTTGTTAGGTACTGGAAAACTATATATTTTAAACTTAGAACATGGTAACTCCTCAACTTGATTGCAAGATAAGCTAAGCAAGGTTATAATCAATCACCAAAATATGGAGTACATCACTAACTTGTGGAGTTTGGTGCATGTTGGATGGAGAGTCTATGCTTCACGCCTTCAAACTAAGCATAGTCCAAAAATCACCAAAATGGTTTTCAGCTAGAGATCAAGCTGAAGACAAAACAGATCTATTTAGATGGGTGCTTTATGTTACTTCATGCCTAAGAAGGTCCTTGCAGTGTTCACTTTTAACCTATACAAATCAGACCTTAGGCATGCAATATATTGGATCATATAGATATGTAGCCCTCCACATACGTCATCAAAAGTATATCAGATGCCCACCTAAGCAAGAAATTAAGTCTAAGATGTCTGAGAAAACTTGTTCCTATAGATGGATAAGGAAATGCTAGTCCATCAATTCGAGATCCAATTCCAGATTTTTTAAAGTGATATCTCATCCACAGCATCGCATCGATTGAGGAATCAACAAGCGATATCCCATGACAATGATGATGGCCAAAGTGCAGTTTCTTCTCTCCACCGCCAGCGGACCTGAAGCCGCGATATGAGATTGAGTTGCGTGCACATCCGAACGCACAAGTATCCAGTGGAAAAAGATGGGGTTTTGATATATTCACTTTTTTTAATAAAAAAATGTTTATTTTAGACTTTTTTGACCTTTTCACAACCTTTTTTCTACTCTTTTAAAATGTTTCTTTTTTATTATATACAGAGAAAAGATGGGGTTGGGGTAGTTTTGAATTTTTTAATAAAATGATGTTTATTTTAGACTTTTTAACTCTTTCATAATATCTTTCATATATATATATATATATATATATATATATATATATATATATTGAAGATATGTCTTTTCTGTAATATTTTTCTTGGACCGGATACTCTCCTTCCATTATGGTTGTTACATTAATACAAATATGTTCTTGTTGTCCCATGTCCATCTGAACTCTAAACCTGGTTATATATGTGTCATACTAATGCAAAAAATTTTTGTGCGCTGGTTATGATGAAAATAGTCCCAATTCACACCGAAAAAAAAATTGCGAAGACAAAAGTGGAAGTAAAAAAAAAAACTATAAAGGACATACCTTTTGAAAATTACTAAAATGTCCCCTTACTCTTGGGTATGTACGTTGGGTACCCTTAACCAGGCACTCAACTCAATCTACCCGAACTCAGCTGAACGCTCTCCACTCACTGGCTCTTCATGAGCAACTATCACACCCTTTCTCTCTCTCTCTCTCTCTCTCTCTCTCTTTCTGATTTAGCCTGATTTGTTTCTTTATTCTAAAGCAGCTCTTAAGGATGGTGGAAAGATTAACGGATGATGTGGGCTATTAGAGAGAGAGACATGCATGGAATATTCTTGTGTCAGATTTCCATTGCATCCATGGGTCACATTTTTCTTTCTTTGACAAGTAGCCTAAACCATTGCATCCGGCGTTGTTCGCCAGCCTGAGGTCTGTGTGCATGACCTAAAAGAACGCCTCAGTAGGAACCATATAAATATTAAACATCAATCAAGAAGAAGTTGCATGGTGGGTCTGGCCATCTGAAGAGCACGGCTGGACCGTCGATGGATCGAGCCCAGTTTCTTGGACTCGCCTGCCCTGATTGCATTTTGAGAAATCCAGGACTTGTCAAACACGATGAGCAGCCATTGACTCCACAGTTTTTCCAAAGGAAAAGGACCGACCTCATCGGTTCGCAGTTTGAATGGTCACGCAAAACACATTTACTCGTCGGTGGCGAAGCTAGATATTCAGTGCTGACAGGCATGCTCTTCAGAAAATCAGTGGCCGAGAGATGCCATATACTAATCAGCAAAATAGCTACGGAGCTTTAGCAAGTAAACTAGTAATTTTTGCGTGCCTATGTGGGAATTGCCCAGACAAGCCCACATGTTCCTGCATCATTCTTGATAAATAGGAGTTGCCTATTGTGATACCTATCAATCCACCTTAATGGTACTTTAATTCTTCATACTCTCACATTCTGTTTTTCTCTTCTAAAACTTGGTTGGAATCAGCCGATTTGAATTGTAGGGCTTGGCTTGGGTTGATCCAAAGTGTTATACAAATCGGCTAATATTTATTTATGTTTACTTAGAAGAAACTCTCTTTTTCATAAAACCACCAGGTGGACGTACGGTACATCGTTCAACTCGAATGTTGTTCTTGCCATGGTTTGCAGAGAAGAGAAATAACACATTAGAATGTGACAGCAGCCACAAGATTCAAACCTTGAATTCCTTGCATATGAACTGCCTTGCAGCCCAGTTGCCCTATGTGCCTTGAGGCAATCAGCCAATCTTTATTCAAGTGATTAGGAATGAAGCAAGATTTAGCCAATTCATCACCAATCGCCCATTTTAAAAGACGCAGATGTGCTTACGGGTTTCTTTAAGTTTCCACTTGATTTTACTTTCATTGAGAGAAATTTCCACAATATTGACAAAGTAGCTCCCAGCTTGATCTCACTCTCAAACTGTGGGCCCACACGGACCATCTACAGTCCAGCATCAATAGTTTAGCATTGTTGACGAATCGATCAATGACATCATTGGAGTTGGTCAAAGAGGGCATCTGCAGTTTAACCCAACCTGGGGACATCAAAGGCTTGGTTAGGTCCAAGGCTTGACAATGTCGTGCTTGGGCTGACCCAAAGCCTTTATTGGCAGTCCAAGCCTGTTCTATTTAGTTATTGACAACATCAACTTCATGTTTATCTTGTACTCAACCTGTAACGTTACGGACTTCTGGGCAGGTCGGGTCGGATCAGGGTCCAAACCTGGACCCGAGCTCCATGCGAAGCGGAGCCCAACGCCCCTTCTCTTGTCTTTCCCTTTTCTCCCTCGTCTACTTCAACGTCTCTCCCTTTTTCACTCTCTCGTCCCGTTGGGTTTCACAGAGCGCAGAGAAGATGAAGGTGGAGGATTTAGCAGCGGCAATAGAGGTTAACGGTGGCAGCGGCGCACAAGTAAGAAACACCGATCCTTCCCTGTCTTTTCTTTCTCCTTCTTCTCCGTCGGCCTTCACCGCGCTGTTCCCTACCTCTCCCGTGCTGTTCCCCTTTTTTCGCCCCCCTCTCTCTATCTGCACACTCTCTACCTCCATTCTCTCTTGCCCTCTCGTCTCTCTCGCTCTCTCTCTTCTGTCCATCTCTCTCTGTCAGTGCTCCCCTTTACACATGCTCTCCATGCTAGAGCTCTCCCTCTATCCGCCTCCTCTTTTCCCCCTTTTGTCTACTCTCTCTCTCTTTTGCCCGACCCTTCTCTCTGTCTACGCTCTTCAGCTCCCTCTCTGCGGAGGCCCTATTCTATGGCAGACCCTTCTCTTGCATTATTTCTTGCTGATTTTCACTCGTGTGTGTTGCTATTGGATTGGATTGCAGTTTGGGGACGCGTTCCTCCCTCATAACAATGGTTAGAACGCGTTGGAGGTGGAGGCAGTGATCAATTTTGGGCATTGGCACTTGATCGAATGCTTGAAGTGGCTGCCAAGAACATTGCAGCAGTTTGGACACTAAATTTAGGGTGAGCAAGGCCAATGGAGCTTAGATTGTTGTAAATTTTCTGTTGGAGTATGTATAATTATTGTTTAAGCATGCTAGAATTAAGAATTGATGATTTAGAAGGCATGCTAGAAATGTCGCTATTTTGGGAGGTCCAGGACTCATGTGGAGGGACGATGATCCATGTCTACAATGATCTTACAAGCATGATGGGTTGATTTTCGAAGCAAATAGGGAAGCATGGTAGAGATTGTGATGTTGTGATGAAGGTTTAGAACTGTTTTAGCAAGCTTGGGAAATAGGCTTCTATTGATGTACATATGCATTGTATGTTGAGAATCTTAATTGCAGGGAAGACGCCTCAACTAAAGAAAACTAATTAGAAATGTGTTACTGATGGTTTAATTGAAGCATTGAGTTTTGACGTTTCGTGACAACGTCAAGAAGTTGGGAGGAGGCATATTGGAGTGCTTGTAGGTCGACACTACCATCGACACCCTGATCGATGACATGCCTCACTAGTTATATTTTCTACTTGTATACATTGTAAAGCGAAATGAGTAGAGAACTTACCATTTGATTATGTTTGCAGGTACACCGGGCACGTCAGTAGGCCTTGAGCAACGTGGTTGTAGTTCGAGGTGTTTAGTGGACGCGCGACAGGTATGGTGGCATTCCAGGCAAATCCTGTCTGGGGCCAATTTGTGAATGTGTGTTTCAGGATCGTTGGATCCTCATATTGTGATGTGATTGAATGACTGTAATGTGTTTGAATGAATGTATGCATAAGATTGAATGCAAGTGATTAGATTTGTTTTTTGTTAAATGACTACACAATTGCATGTGCATGCTAGAATTGATAACTCCATAGAAAGATGAGGTGGGGTATCGAGTCGAGTGTCTCCTCGAACCCAAGCATGCATTATAAAGCATTCTAGAATGATAAGTGCCTAGGACAGCTACGAGCCAATCACAGATCGAGACTACTCTTCATGGTTTGGCTAAGTTTGGAAAGGTATGACTGACGGGTGTGATTGTGAATGTTGTGATTTATATCATATGCATTGCCATGGGCAATGATGCAATTGAATGAATTGAAGGGTAGTTGTACTCGTATTGTTATGACATCTAGCTAAGATTGTTTAAGACTATTAATGTTATGTGTAGCCCTCGTGTGGAGGTAATTGGAGGTGTGGTGAACTTGTGAAGTGAACCAACCTCATGAGCTAGCCAGTCATGTTGTGAATGATTTGTCATGTGACAAATTTTTTTTTGAAAGCTATTAGAAGCTCGTTTTGAAAATTATTATGCATTTACATGTGCATGCTAGAATTGATAATTGTTTAGGACAGATGAGGTGGGGTATCGAGTCGAGTGTCTCCACGACCTCAATTGTGTATTAGAGAGCATCATAGAATGATAATTGCATAGGAAAGCTACGAGCCATCATGGATCGAGACTACTCTCTGGGATTTGGCTAAGTTTTGAAAGATGTGAATGATGTGTTTGATAAGATGTGAGTACTTATGAATGTGAATACTGTGAATTGTTGCATATGCATTGCCGCGGGCAATGATGTAAAGAATAATTGGAGGGTAGTTGTACCCGTACTGTATGACGACTAGCTAAGAATGTAATTATGTGTGGCCCTCGTGTGGAGGCAAGTGGACGTGTGGGTGCACTCGTGAAATGTACCAACCTCATGAGCTAGCCAGTCATTTTGTGAATGTGCTTTTATAATGATAATAATGAAAGAATAAGAGATGAGAGGCCAGTGAGATGTGGCTATGTGTTTGGGAGACGTCCCGCTTTTGCCACTAGTCCAGGGTACTGTTGTGTGATGTGCTTGGAGCGTTGGGCTCCCGCCTTCCCATCCTAGGTGTCCTAGGAAAGGCTGAGTATCTCTCCTTGGAATTCACACATCCATGGATGCGTGGTCTATCGTTGCAGCGGATGAATAGATCCATACTGTTATGGGACACCACAGGGATTGTCTCTCGGCTGTGGGCTGCCCATGGTGTGCACGTGTCTATGTTTGCACCCACAGGAACTGTCAATTCACTAAAGCCAATGAAATGAAAAGTACATGAATGAAAGTTTATGATGGAAGTGTATGTGATTGATGTGTGTGTGAGGGGCCTTTACAAGTTGTAGTCTATGTGAGGGGCCTTTACTTGTCGTAGTCTATGTGAGGGGCCTTCTTGGCAAATGATGTGACTATGACCTGATACGACATGATGATGATTTGTTTTATGATTGTATATTCTCATATTTGAGCCCTACCTAAGAGGGTTTGGGATTTTCTTGGCTTGTTGCCATACTGCGAATGCTAAGCCTTTAGTTGTTTCTTTTTTTCAGGTTTTGGGGGACCCGGGGCAGCAGGTGGATCAGATGGCTTCACTCATATCCTACTGGGGAGGTTTTGGGTCTTTGGTAGTGCCAGCGTGTTATGGTTTGGTTTGTTTGATGTCTCATTTTTGTTATGCATCAAAGTTGTGGTTTGGGGCTTTTTTGGTCATACACATAGACGTGACTTCGTGTGAATTGAAATTGTTATATAAATGAAAGTTTGCCCCATTGTTTCGAATGACATAGGTCCCTCCTTTTTGAATTGTTGTGTAGTCGCACCTCAATGCTTTATGTTTAGAAAAAAAAATTGTTTGAGGGTCAAAAGGTTGGGGTGTGACACAACCTGATATCTATCCTTATTTGAAACTCTTCACTTTTCATTTTTTAATTTTTTGGAAACCATTAGGAATATGTCAAGAGTTTGTATGGGAGTCGAATGCTGGCATCATGCCAAAGAATGTGGAAAAACAAAGTATAAAGGTATGTATTTGGGCCAAGTCGAGCCCCCAATACCTGACCCAGGCCAGCTATCCCAGCGAGTTTTTTTATCTGGCCAGTAGGTCAAATGGTCCCATTTGTCCATCTGGTGCCTGGCCCAGTGCCTACCCTTAGAGTCAGTCATAGTGTTTTGGCAGCATATATAAAGGACTTTTGCTACGAAGTTCCCACTGATCTTCTGTGTGTGAGAGGTTTGCCATCATTGAGAACTTGCTTGTCAGCTAATTAATATTTTTGGGTGACGCATTTGAAAGAGGCCTAGCTTAAAACTGAACATGGAATCTTTTGCACCCTTTAGATATGATAAAAGTCATTTTGTGCATGAGTTTATAGTAATCTAATGAAAATATCATTAGATGCCATACAGTGGTGCCACTTAGTCTTCACCTATAAAAATTAAAACTACCAAAGATATTACTAGTACTTTTATATGGGAGAATTATAGCATGTTGAATGCCCAGTGTTGTTAGGTAATTAAAAAGTTAAAAATCTATGGTTGAAAGCACCACAAACTGTTGTTGAAATCACGATAAACTATTATAAAAACACACTACCACAAACCATAAACCGTTGCTAATACCCCTGCAGTGTCCATATTTTAGCAAATAATGTTTTATTTTGAGCTATATGACAATATCTAGCATCCATCAAATTTGAATTCACACACACACACATATTCAAATTTGTCATTTCTTATATCTTGTCTTATTACTAAAAATAAAGAATGGTCGCTAAAGCATGCAGCTGTATTAGCAATGGTGTATTAAATAGTGCCTATTTAAGGCACCTTTTTTAATGGTTTATGGGTTTATCAGTGACATATTTTAAATCTATTAGTCGTCCAACATCCACTACATTATAATGATTATATATAGATATATATATATATTTGTTTATTTAATATATATTTATCTGTATTTATAATTATATTTATCACTAGGAACCTTATTTTTCTAAGGAGTATGTTAACTTGTCAACCTTCTTCCTTCAACTATTCATTGAGGTTCTTCGTTCTTGAAAATGGTAATATTCAAAAAAATATTGTTCTTACCACTTTTGTCTCTATTGCTAAAATAACGTAGACCACAAAAATGCATGGGGGCCCCAACCCTGTGATGTATACCTTGTCCCTTCAATGGGGGCCTGAAATGGTACACTTTCTTTGACGAGGAACCGTTCGGATGCAATCGGGCTGGGTTTCTCCTTCCATTAATAATGATGAATAATATAAAGAAAAAAAAATCAACAGCAAAAACACAATTAAGAACTGGCCTCTAACTAAGCCTCAACACTCTCTTGCTCACTCAGCAAACTTTCCATGGTCAGGGTCAGCACTTTTCAGGATTTGTCTGACATGAATCAGTGACCTTCAGTATCATTAATGTTGGCTTTTCTTTTGTTTTTTGTTTTTTTGACTTTGTCAACGACAAAGGAGATAGCCTCCAAAGAGAAGTGATCTTTAACCACGGAATACCTTCTCACTATTGAGCCTACCAATGAACCAGAGTCACTCTCTTGGTTCTTTGACACGAGAACTAAGAGCATGACAGTTTGTGATTAGAGTAAAATGACAGTCTTTAGGAATCCTCTCTACAAGAACAGAGTCCATAATTCTGATCATGTTTGAGAAGAGAAACCTTTGTACCACCAACCTGGTTTTCCTGATTGGAGAGGCATTAAACCATAGTAGACCAGCCACTTTATAAACATTTGCAACACATGTAGTGACCACTTCCAGCCCCTACTCATCTTTACTCTGACAATGCCAAAAATGGCTGAAAAATTATGGTTTGCAGCTTGATATTTATCACCTGTTTTACAAATTGTCCCCATTCTTGTTTATAGAATACCTCACAGCATGAGTGTCAAACTTCCCTCTTAGAAATCTCAGCTACCTTAACCACCTCTTTATGCACCACCTGATTTTTGAAACACCATAGCTTCCAGATTGTGATATTGAAGCAGGCAAGCCAACACCATCCGAATTCTTTACATGAGAACCTCTTCCTCCACCACCAATTCCAGAAAGAGAAAAGGCCTGACGTATGGAATTTATCAAGTCCAAACCATGAATACATGTATTGCTAAATGTTCATAGCATTAGTATATGAGAAAAGAAAGTGAGATAGATCTTCACAAGCCCTCCACACAACTTAAACACAGAAACAATGGAAGACCCTACATGTTGAAGTTTGGCATCAGTAGGTAGACGTTAATAACTACAAACAAACACAAACCAGTTAGCTCTAGGTAACGCTTTTGCGTTCCACAATCTACTGTGCCATGTACCTACCATTCCTTTAATTTTACATGGTTCCAAACTTGGCTCCTGAGCTTTGCAGGTTTACGATTTTCTTTAGAACAAAGAAAATCTGCACTTTGCATGAGCCTAAGTTGAAGGCAATCTCCAATGCATTGCACATGTCGCCATAGATTTAGCTCAATGTGGTGCTGTATTAGCATTTACTTAACCGACCTTCGAAGGAAAGGTTCTACTTCCCAAGCAGATCCAATGGAATCTGTTTGAGTAAAACATCCTCTGTAGAACTTAGCAAGCTCTCCACTCATCACATTTCAAGTAACAGATTTAGATCCCGCCCAAGAGAAGAAATATTTGGAACCATTTCCACATACCAAGTACTTTTCCTACTCAAATATTTTTTCATGCATAATGAGTCCCATATGCCCTGGTGAATAATTAATGTACATCCTAGAAACAACCGATTAGCTTCATTGACCTCTTTAAGTTTTCTAATGTTGAGCCCACCTTCCTATTTAGGAAAAGCCAAGACATTCCAGGCAATTAAATGAGGCTTACCCCGCATCTGACTCTTCCTATAAAAAACTGCACATAATCTGTTCCATTTTCTTAATGACACGAAGAGGGCAATTGAACACCATCATCCAGTAAATACGAAGTGCTTCTAATACTGATTTGATCAAGTAGATCCTACTGCATAGGAAAGTAGCATGCTTTTTCATAAACTAAGTTTACTCTGTATTTTTAAAAGAATAAGAACCATACCAACATTCTCAAATTCGTTGGCTTGGGTGGGAGACCCAAATATCGAGTGGGAAACTGTCCTAGGCTCTCACCGAACTGATTACAAGTACTTGCAATCTTTCTTTGGCCCATATTGAAAAAGAAGAATACTGATTTTTGAGGTTAATCATCATTCCAACATGGAGTTCAAACAGAAAAAAAAAATTGTAGATAAAGAAAGCCATTCTTGAAGGCTTTTAGGAAAATCAAGATGGCATCAGCATACATTGTAGAAAAAACTCCTTCTATGCCTCTTCCAATATGCAGTACTTCAATCATTCTTTTTTGAATTGTAGCTTGCAATGTATGTGAAAAGATTTTCATGACAATGAGGAATAAAAATGAAGATAAAGGTAACCTTATTGAAGACCATGAGAAGATCCAAAGTATTCACCTTGATGGTCATTAATCACAAGAGCACAGAAATCATTTGTCACTACTGTCATTACTTTTTAAGTCCAAATAGGATGAAATCCTAAATGCAAGATGGCAGCTTGTAAGAAAGTCCAATTGACCCTGTCATTTGCTTTTGATAGGTCTATCTTCAACATAAGGTAGTTGATCTAGCTTTAGACATTGTGTATACCATCTCAAGCACAAGAAGAAGACATTGGTGGATGTTTCTATCTTTCAAAAAACCACCTTGCATGTTGGAAATGACCCACTTTAGTGCCTTCTTCATTCTTGAAACCATGATTCTGAAAATAAATTTCAGTACACTATTCTCAAGAACAATATGTCTGAAATTGGAAATGTGCAGAGCTGAATCAAATTTAAGAATTATGATTATATGACTTCTGCCTAGTTTCTTAACAAGCGTTCCTTTCTAAAAAAAAAATCTCTAGTGGCAACTGTGATATTAGTCCTTAACGTGTCCCGACTTTTTTGACGAAACGATTTCAGAAACCCATTCAGACCTGGTGCGCTATTGGAGTTGGCACCCATAACAGCTATTGCACTTCCTCATCTGAAATGGGACTTAAGAACGTTAAGTTTTCTTTTATAAATACACAGTGACCAACAGCAAGCTGATCCATAATAATTCTTGTTGAGTTGTGCTATTGCACTTCCTCATCTGAAATGGGACTTAACAACGTTAAGTTTTCTTTTATAAATATGCAGTGACCTACAGCAAGCTGATCCATAATCATTCTTGTTGTGTTGTCACGGGTAAAAAATCTTTAAAAATGAGAAGTACATGCTGAAAGAATTGGATGCTCCTCATAAAACTCCCCATCATCTGTCTTCATGTGCAAGAGTCTATTTTTTTTGGACCTTCCTTGAACATAGCATGAAAACATTTGCTGTTATTATCCCCATTTTTTTAGCCATGATACCCTTACTTTCTTTTTTTAGTACATGTCTTCATCTCTAAGAGCATCCGCAAGAAAACATCTCATATGATTTTCAGAAGTGGACCAGCTATGAGAGTCAATATCTTGCCTCTTATAAATTCCAATAAGATCCTTTTGAAGTACGTTAATTCTGGTATCAACTTTCTTGGTTCTATACTTACTCCAATTACTTAGGCATGGTCATACTCTATTCTGTTTTGCGAGAAGTTTAAGCACTGGACATCCTCTACACTCCACTCTCCATGCTCTTGTAATAATGACCTTACAACTAGGTTGACACTCTCAATAAAGGAACTATTTAAATCTTCGTCTTCTCTTGCATGCGGTTTTAAAGATATTTAATTTACATGTAAAAGAGAAGTGCTGAGTGGTCCAAAGAACTTCTTGGTTCTACCAAAAGCTGCCCACAATTTTCAACTTGCTCAAAAATCTATCTAATTTGCTTTGAACCAGTGCTGTCGGGTGCAGAGATTGGTTCAAGTGAATGCTCTGTTTCTGTCCACAATCTCTCTTAGTCCAACATCTTGAATGAATCAATTGAATGCTAAACAACCTTGTCTAGCAGGGCGGGCCCATTTTTCAGACTCCTTATAAGTTGAATTAAAATCTTTCATTATAATACTATTTGTTTATTGTCAATAATGATATTTAGCATAACCAATTGGTCTTTGCAAATTCTAGAGTGAGGGTGAAGATACACCCCTATTGTATCAAAGTTGAGATTGAAAGCTTTATGAGTAAACAAACAATCCATCCAAAATTTATTAAATTTGCAACTAGTCAATCTAAAATCAGCCTGTCTCTGACTACACACAATTATGGCCTCATTAAGATTCGTATCAATATTAGATTAAAAAAAAAACTCCTCATAGTGATTGCAAAAGGATTTGAAGTTGTCCGCATTCAACATGATATCGAAACATGAAAATGATCCCAAGTTGATATCACCCAATTGCCAAAATCTTTCTAGGTTCCAAATATTAACTTCATTTGATGGCAATTGGCAACTCCTCCTAGGCTCCTTTTCCTACAGGAGAACATTCTCTTTGTTATGGAAGTCCTCTGCTCCTTGGATATCCATGTCAGGATCATGTTGCGCCAACTTCCTTTCTTTCAGGACAGAACTTTATGTAGCCTTAAAAAATGTTGTCCCACAACCCTTCTTTTTAAAATTGTTAACTTCTTTGGAATGGAGAGCTCTTTTTTGTTCAAACTAATATTCATAGGAGAGGAAGACCTTTTATCTTTTTGTTTTCAGTCCATTAGTACAGTCCTAGTGGAGTTCAAACAGCCAAATCCAGGAAAAAATTCCTCCTCAACTTCTGTGGCTTTCTTCTTGGGGCACAAATTGATTTCATTTAATATTAGATAGCTTGCATTGCTTAGAGCCTAGATTCCACCTTCTATTAACAACAATGGCCTGAGTACATCCATTTGAGGGTTTAGTATTCACTTTTCCCTCCTTCATACGAGTGAGACAATCTCTTGTGGAATGTAATGAAACCCCACATAAGGTACAGAAACAAATTTTTGTTTCATCTTCCACCATTTATTCAAGAACTTTATCACCATCAAGTATACAAATCGAACCCATAAGTGAAGCCATCAGCATCTACAAAAAAACTACCCATAACCTTAACGACACCAGCTAACACCTTTCAGTTCCATATATAAAGAGGCAACTTCGGTAGACGAATCCCTAGAGGGGTTTTCGTGGCAGCTTGAAGTCGAAGCGGCATTCCTGACTTCCACTTGCTAGAGAGCAAAAACCTATCGCAAACATGCCATCTTTTTGGTTGCATAACTTCCTCTAAATATTCCTATGAGGAAGCCTTGATCAAAAAGAGTCAGAAAGGAGTGAAAATTGTTTTCACCTGATACAAATTGTGAAAAACTTCCACCCAATCCAGATGAAATCTTGAGCTACCGCCTAGTAGAATTGCAATAGCAGTCCATCTGAAAGGTCTGATCATTTGCTTCCCCTCAATTTCACACACTGCAAGATCTGGTAATCCAAATTCCTCCTCCCACTCATTTTGGTCCACAACACCAGCGCTCTTTACCACCGACACCCAAAATCATTGCGCTGATAGAACTGACTGGAATCCTTGATCAATAGGAGACTTTTCATGATCCATCATCTCTAAGGATGGCTGAGAGCCTCCACCGCCCCACGATAAAGTGATGTTCATGAACATTTTCCTAACTCTAGCCTAGGGTTCATGTTGTTCCCTTTCTCTGCTCCTTCACGTCATAACCACATCTTCTCCTTGACCAAGAACTGTTACATGTGGAACAATCCACACGCTACTCACTTTGACCATGTGCTTCTTTTCCCCACCATTTGTATTTAAATCCAAACCCTTAGTCACAACCTACCTCATGATCTCCTTTATAAATACAAGGAGTTTTTCTTTGTAGATCTACGATTAACAGTTGCCATAACCACGTTCCTCTCCTCCTTCATGATCCTCCTCCTGTAACTTCTCCCAGTTGAAATATCAAACTTTCCTACCAACATCTTCACTAACACTGTCAATGTTAACCAAAAATCCAGGCTTCTCGATAGACCTCGTTCACCAAGACTTGCCTCTCTCTCATCTCTATGATCCTTCATCCACTCCAGTTCGATGCACTGAGCAGGGCAGCTCTACGCTTCAAGTTGAGCTCCCGATTGGCTTCAGGTTATGCCAACACCAAGAACACGACCATCCACGTGTATTCTCATGAAGCCTGACCAGATGAACTAATTCCAGTGCCTGACCGCTAAAATCTGGAAATATCTGCCAAATTCCAGAATTCAAGGAAATGCCTGGTAACTTAGAAGTTTAGAACTAAAGCCCATTGATCCTAGAAACATTCGTCTGGGTTATCACAGTGGAACTCGATGCATGGAAAGTAAGAAAGAAATGGAAACTTGTGTCATAAAAAGTTTAGAAACGAGTTGATCTGGCAACTCTATCTTGTGAAAAGTAACAAAAATTGATTGAAACTTGTGTCCAGCTATCTAAGGGTCCTTTCAAGATTCAATTGCTACGATTATTCTCTTTGTTTTCATGTTTAATTGAGTTGAGGAGGACTATCTGGTCAACTTGTGAAATGTGTTGGGGTCCGCTAAACAGATGAAACTGCCGACAAGCGTTCACATCCTGCAATCAAACCTGGTTGAAATGTTTTGGAAAATTTCCACCTGTATGACAAGACAAAATCTTAGAAAAGAAAGTTGGCCGTATGTCCAACTATTTCTTATCAAATCCCACCATACAACCTATATACTTAAATCTATGAGAGAATAGGCTGGTAGGCAGTTGTTTTGAGTTATCGAAGCAGAAACTTCATGTGCTATAAAAAGAAGACATTGATACATCAATATATAGAGAGTTTCTCATGCAGCTTTACATTAGAGCATCACTAGAAGTCCAATCCTACTGTGTCATCATCGATACGGGCAGCAATCTCATGTGGACATTGTGTGTTCCTTACTACAACTTTACCTGCCAAATGAAGTCCACTTTAAAGCCACTTCAGTTTTCCACATACCATAACCTGAGATGCACCACTAGCTTCTGGTCCGCTTGTGATGACAAGTCCTCATATGGTGATGGATCTGTTGTAGAAGGGTCCCTTGCTCTCAAAAGATTTTGGTTTGAGGATAGCACTGATGGCACCATCAAGCTTCCGACAATCACCTTTGGTTGCATTCATAAAGAAAATAGTGTTGATTTCGAAAATCTTGTAGATCCTAGTCTTGTTGGCCTCAGGCCAGGATCTCTTTCACTTGTTCGTCACATCAGCTTCTTTATTAACCATAAATTTGCTTACAGTCTTCCTCTCCATAGCAAGAAAAAAAATGTCATTGAGTAGATCAAATTCTGTGAGGAGGTAGAGTTCTTCGGAACCCAATAGCTTCAACAGACGCCAATTGAAGCAAATGCAGCTCAAGGCACTTTCTATACACTCACACTATATTACATAAATGTGGGGAACAACAGACTCAACATATAGTTTGGAGGTGCACAGACGGAAACATGGTTGGAATATGCTAGATCAATCATGATAGACTCGGGTACCACACTGACTATCTTGCCAAAGATGTGTATGACCAAGTGGCAAACACGGTGGCTAATGTCACAAACCATAAAAGATTCTATCATCCTAACCAAGATTATTTGTGTTATAATGTAGAGAATACTGGTGATCCATATTAAGGATTGCTGGAGATGACCTTTCATTCCACCAATGCAGACTTGAAGTTGCCACCTTCAAATATCTTTTGGATGTATAGAAGTGCGATGGCTAGCTTAGCCATTTTCGGGAATGTTTTCCAGCAGAACATGCATGTGAAATATGATTTGGGGAAGGGGCTGCTTTCTTTTGCACCAATTGAATGTACTCAGGGCTAAAGTTATATATATATATATATATATATATATATATATATATATATTATATATATATATATATATATTATATATATATATATATATATATATATGTATGTATATATTTCTTTCATGATGATCTATGTGGTTCTCTGTACTAGTCTATAATTGGCAGCATTGGATGCTGCTTATGTTTTATGTCCTGATTGTCATGTGGTTGATGGTGTTATTTTTTCATGTTGAATAAATATATGTATCTTGTTTTAAAGATGTTTTCCCCTCCGTTTAAGTTTAAAGCTTAACTTAGATATGTCTGAGCGAGTATAAACGCTAACTATGGCTTTAACTCGACTGTCGCTAATACTGGCAATTCTGTTGCTAATAAGTAATCACGACGGTCAAAACTCTACCAACACAAGTCCCGTTGCACAAACGATTACCGATGAAAATGGCCATCGTGTCTTAGTTGGGTTTGTTGCAACATTAGTTGCTTTAAGTTAGCATAATGGCCATGGAATGTGCCTACAGCTTATTGTAACTTTGACGATGGAATTTTTGGTCCCATAACACAATGTGTTCTGTGATGGTTATATAAGTCGCTTAACTTCACAACGTCTTTTAACTTTGCAACTAACAATGCTAACCCTCCATCAACAATGATGGTTGTTGTACCTTGCACAGTGTACTGGCTAGCAACATATTTTTGAGTCCCTTACACATGTTTGAAATGGCTTTATTACACAGTGACATATTCTTGAGTCCCTGACACATGTATGGGATGGATTTAGTACACAACAACATATTTTCTTGCTGACACATGTTTGGAACAGATTTTGGGATCACTGAAGAATATTAAACGAGTGCATGTGTAGCTAAAATTCGGAACATATAGTACCAGCTCAGCATTTAATTCATTAGAAGATTAATTTTTTTGTTAATTGAAATGCAGTTATATATTTATAAAATAAAAGCAGAATATTATTCTTAACAAGTTCCATCTAAGAGAATTTAAAAGTCTCAGCGCAGGTTACACAAAAGACTTTACCTCCAGAAAGTTGTAAGCTTCAATAGTCTTATATGTACTCTTTTTCATAGGGTCAAACAAAGAGATCTGGTTACTCCGAGAAGAGTATCATAACTGGTCAAGTTAAGAGTTTGGTGAGAGTCAGGTAGTCAGTTCCAATACCATGAGCATTATTCTCATGAACCATAAAGGTTGGCAGGAGCTACTCCTAAACTGAAGGGAGTGACCGTAAATTCACCTGGTTTTGATGTTTCTCTAGATCCTGGGGTAAAGGGGATGAGTAGAGCTTCTGCCCCTCATGCATGCAGGTGGCAGGTTCACTCCTGCTCACCCGTAACAAAGAAGGGTTTTCTCCACAAGCATGAGGTCCACCAAAATGTCATGCATTGGAGAACAGTGTTTATAAAAGTTGGCCTGAATTAATTTAAGTCAATTTGAATTGTTTGGCAAACCTGTTTTATTCAGTGGCTGTTGCCTCATGTTGTTATTTATTTATCTTTAAATACTTTTAAGATTTTTTCTTTTCTGTTTTTCACTTGTTTTTTTTAAATATAGTATACTGACTTATCTTACCAACAGCCTGCAGGTTGTTTCGTTTTGGGTTTCGGTTCTGATTCCGATTGTTATAAACATTTATTAGAAACGAATGGTCTATAGAATGGATTCATTTTCACTATTACCCAAATAAATATATATTGTTGAAGGTTCCGCACTGCATTCAATCATCAAACAAGTAATCTACTTAGTTCGCTATTTATTTTAAATGTGCATTTATCAGTGTGAATTCAAATTTTATTTTAAAATTTTATACGAACCCTATTTTGATTGTGAGGACCATGAAATGCATGGAAGTAAAAAAAATTGAGATTGGGGCTAGAGCCTTTGGTGGAGTCATACGTGGGCTGGTGTAGGCAGTTGCCCAAATGGTCCTATCAAATTTCTTTGTTTTCATTTTTACGTAAGCTTTCAACTACTTGCTTCTTTATATGCACCAGTGACCCTATAGGTATGAGATTTTTAAATTAGTGCCCCTAAGTCCAACATTCCTAACTCTAGCTGCCACTAACCATGGTTGGAGGTGGAACTAGCTAGATGATAAAATAATGAAGTTTCTGATAATTGATTGTACTAAGTTTTTTCTTAATCATGTAATAAATATGTTACCAATTGGCAGCTTCGCCGTTGACCATCAGTGTCGAAAACTCAAGCAGCATCGATTGAAGAAATCAACAAGCGACATCCCATGACAATGCTGGTGGCTAAAGTTCAGTTTCTCCTCCTCCACAACCCTTCTCTCCTCATTCTTCTTGACTTTTATTTGAATCCCTTGAATATTCAGGAATGACCCGGCCAATCCAGTTTTCAGTCGACCTGATCGGATCATATGAAAGTCCCATCAAAGGATCTGTAATGGCCCACCAAGCAGGAAAGTTGCCATGATCTTTGAGAAAATTGATTTCTCACTACATGGATAAGCTCGCCCTAACCCGTCAACTTGTAACCTCAACCTCATATTTAGTGGCAGTACCCAAATTTTTTGACTGAACATCGGTTGAGTCACCGACCTAAGTTTGATAGTGCCCATGTGGGCACTATGATGTGACTGGAACTGAGTCCAGCTTTATCACAATATAATTTTTGACTAACTGGTATGGGTAAATATGGTGCACACCGACCCACCCTTAGCTCCGCTACTGCCCTTCTTACAACATGGTCCCCTCACAAAATGTTACAATGTCAGGAGGTGTCTAGAAATTAGTGACATAGACAGTGGATTAAATTATTAATTTAATTACTTATTTGACATTTCAATAAAGCGAGGGGCTCCCTCGGCAGTTTCCTAGGAAAAAATTACCTACTTGATATCACAAGCAGTGGCTGCCGGATGGGCATGCAGACCAATTACATTATTATACTTGAACATGTATGTTAGGTACGGAAAAACTATATATGTTACACTTAGAACATGATAACTCGATTGCAAGATAATCTAAGTAAGGTTATCATTCAAGTTTCAGTTTGAGTGAAAACTGAAATCCGGCTTCCGATAATGCCCATGCCCATGTGAGTAGAGGCAAATGTCCAGCAACTGGCATAGCGCTTCCACCCTAGCTGCACTAGTATAGCACATCCGGAGTAGTGCGTGTGTGTGTGTGTGTGTATGTATATATATAATATATAATTTTCAATGACATTTCTATCTCTTTTATAAGGACCGTGGTGTAGGTACCGTGAATAGCATTAAAATAGGGATGGGGAAGTTGGTCGATCAAACCAAGGCATCTTTCAGATGTGGTTTCATTAGCATATCAGTCTTCTATATGCTTTTGTGGTGATGCTGATCTGTGTTGAAGTCGATGATATATGTGAGAGACTTCCTACATAAAAAAGGACAAAAAGTTGTGGAAACTCGTTCTTCTGCTTGAAGAGTCATATTTAGCACTTGTTGAATCATAATAAAAAGACGGTCAATTACCTCTTATGTAACATATTTCGTTTTTTCTTGTTGTCATGGTATTCATAATTCATGTTCTTCCATAGCCACCATATTGCCATGGGAACACAATCTTCCAACTTCACATAAGTATTTTGCTTCGAGCCTTTTTATTCCACCTCCACGTCTGTGTCTCTGCCACCATGTCTGGAACTGTAATATCAACGATGATAGAACTGTCATATCATGTAAACTAATGGTTCCTATTCAACAGGGTGGTTCCTCTCTTTTCTGACTTGTCTACCACCGAAAGTGAAAATGTGGTGGAAGAAAGAAACGAAGAAACAACTCCATGCCAATTGAGTTCTCTTTCATGTATAGAGATAGAGAGAGAGATAGGTATTACATGTTTTATTCTTATTTTAAATAGTAGTCCGCACTGGCGAGTGGGAGAGGGAGATGAGCTTATAGGCGCCCCCAAGTAATTTTATAGGAAATAAGTAGTTTTATAGGAAATGAAACATGGATTAAACAATGCACCAACCTGTTAAGCCCAAAGAAAAAAGACACAAAATTACAATTGGCCTCATAGACGGCTCATTTTTTGAAATTATTGGGTTGTACAAAAGGGTAG
>NW_022204831.1:0-38800 GCF_008831285.2 Nymphaea colorata | reverse complement strand
AATCTTATCCAAATCTTACAATATATTCATGAAACAGTTGCAAATTGTTTCCTTTGCAATTCAGCAATTCAAGTCTACAGCTATTTACGAAGTTCCTCTTCTCATGTATCTATGGTTGGTTTGATTTTCTAACTAAAATTACATATATAAGATTTATTTTCTATGTGATAGAGGGTGTAACGCACTAAATGTAAAAGTGAAAAGTTATGTGCAAATGTTGATAATGATAAAGAATTTACTTTTCACTATTTCTTCATGTTTATCTATAATGAGTTGCAAAACAAAAAAAGGTACTAGTTTTGTAAAATTTGAAGCTGGGATTGGTTGTAGGGAGATGCTATTGTCAGTCATTTATAAAGAGAACTTGGATACTGGCCTCCTTTTATATTCTTAATTAAATTACATCCTTACTATATTAGATTTTTACATTGATTCTCTTGTGGATAGGAATCACAAACTTTTTTTGACCATATAAACAACAGGCGCCGTATTTTTTCTCCAATAAATTCTAGATGAAAGTGGTCAAATTGTAGTTTCAAATTTTAGGAGGAGAAGAAATATGATTTTTCAAAAATTTTATATAGGATAAATCATTTTTTAAAATTTACATGTTTTTTTTTTTTTGAGGGGGCTGCCGCCCTTGCCATCCCCTTAGTTCCACCCCTACTATTCATAGAATCTATTCTATTTGTCACTGCAGATTGAAACTAATAGCTCGCATGTTTAAGGAATAAATGCCATTGAAAAGCATTAGTGACACAAATTTAATATATTAATCCATGACAACTATAAAACACCACTACTGACCATTCAGTGAGACACACCACATGCCATCTATATTTGATGGCAGATCAAAAGTGCCACTAAAGACTTTACAATGGCACATATTTATATGTCATCATTGATATTGTATGCAACCCAAGAATACCACAAAAGACCTTTCACTACTTCCAGCAATAGTGTGCATATGAATGTGCATCTACTTAAAACCTAGCAAATATTTAGACCGCTTGGGTAAAGGATTAAAGCTGGATCCATTAATTATTAAAATATTATTTTATCAATCTAACCTTGTAGATATGATCTTAAGAACGATTTATTGAGAAATATATATTAAGTTGATCAGTTTTTATATTAATAACGTTTTCTTCAAATAAACGGCTCATATAACATCAAAAGTTTGTTTGTAGAAAGTTCAAATTTGATATAAAGTTAACTTTAACTAAAACATGTTTTACATTAAATTAAATTAGTATTTAGAAACAGATGGGGAGGTTCACATTTTTTTAAAGCCCTTTTTATCGGTAATTTAACCAGTCTAGATTCTATCCCTTAATGCTCGGCCGGTATGTGGATGACCCACTTACGTCTCTTTTTCTTTTTTTTTTTAATGACAGTCAATAGTGTCGCCGTGGTCTAGCATCGTGTGGGATAGAAGATGCCTCCCCTTGCCTCTGTGAGAAGGGCGAGGCTGTCGCGCCTTGCCATCGTTGTCACAGCCCAACCTCGCTGGCAGAGTATCTGCCCGCCGTTGAGGGTATGGCAGGCTGTTGTTTCCTCAGGGCGGCGACTTCCCCTGCCCTACCTTCACTGGCAACCAGCAAGGCACACCTCTTGGGGTACACAACAGCATCCACTGCCTCGATTTTTTGTTTAATGAAGAAATAGTAAACAAAGGGAGGGAGGACACCTGCCCCCTCACCACTGAAAGCCTGTCGAGGCCTTTCCATCACCGGCAGGTCCACCGGACACAAAAGGCAGCAGCAGGCACTGACGGGGCCAGAAATTTTTGGATATGGAGCACTATTATAGAAATTCTCATTTCTAGAGGGGCACAACATATATAAATATGTAAATAATTGTAATAAATCTATGTAAAAATATGTAAAAATAAATAAAAATTTTATTGGTGGTGTGGACAACTGCCCACGCCAGCCTATATGTAGCTACGCTACTGGCGGCAGCTGCTGGCAAAAAGGGGTGAGGCAACTGATTTCTCCCTTCCTGCTGATGGGGAAGGTGGCATCACCTCCCCTTTCGATGTTTTACGAGCATCCTTTTTTTTTAACAAATTTTGTGGCTGTCGAACAACATCCATATATATATATATATATACAGACTTTAGATTTTCAAAATCACTAAGAATTCGATCCAACATGATGGATGGCTTAAAAAAAAATAGTATCAAGTAACACTTTTTTCTCTTAGTATCAAGTAACACTTGGCTCTGCCCCTATGTAGGTGACAGCTTCCCCTCCCTCCCTTTTTTTTTGCAAAAAAAATATGATGTACAGTTTCCCTCATAGGAGCAGAGGTGACCTTTGATCGATGCCGCAGCCTCCCCCTCCTCAAACAGCATGAGGATGCGATGCCTTTTAATACTAAATGCATGAATAGGCTGGGCTGTAGGCCTCAAAAAGCATGAATAGTTGAAAACAGTGGAACAATTTCAAATGCAAATCAGCTGGGCTGTAGGCCCCCTCCCTTTTAATACTAAAAAATAACAAATGACTGAAGATATCGTAAAGAAACCAAAAGAACATAAGGAAACCCCCAAGGTAGCCTACAGAAGGCAACAAGGATCCAAAACAAAGAAAAGAAAAGCTTTTAAGACCACTACCTTATAGAATTTTCCGGAATGGGGAAAAGAAGCACATCAATGACCTCACCACTAGGATTGTAACCCCTGAAACGACCTTTCTTTCCAAACTCCATCCAGAAATGCTCACATACCTTCTATTCAACCATGGCCAACTGTCGTTTTCCCCTTTCTCCTTATCCCCTGTTCTCTAGAGCACATAACAATGGCCTGCAATCGATTACGATAAAAACATATGGATTCTACCACCATATCGACATTGGATGGCACTTTCCCTGGATCTGATAGAATACCTGATGGAAACCACAGTCCCATCTATCTTTTATGTTTTTGAATCCACCCTGCATTGTTAACAGAAATCTTTCCATAGATTATAAAATTTATATCTTCTATCTCTTTCAGAACTAGTGTGCACTCATTTATCTCTTTCCAAATCATCCAGGTGATCATCGGGAAAAGGAGACACCAGCATTTATTTATCCAACTACTGCAAAAATGTTTCATTCTCTACCAATCATACTCTTTCTTTATTGAACTATAAGAAGGAATAAAGATATTAAATTTTCCTCCCACATATTTCTTCACATAAGAAGAAAACTCGCAACATCCAAACAGATAAAAAGGAGACTCTTCCCTTTTTTTACAAAGGACACATCTTGTTTCCCTAAGTCTGAATCTATTTCTGCATACTTCGCTTTTGCTTACCATGTCTTTGGTTATACATTTGTTTACCTGTGATGGAACACCCACCCATCGGTCCCAAATGCATATAAGGGATTCTGTATTTTGGGTGGTCGGCATTTGAATACTATAAGAGGCCCCAGCCATCCTATGTAAGTAAAGTTGTGATTTCTTTCCAAACACCCTTGCTTACATCACTCTTGCGATCAATGTAATTTATGCCCATTGCAAGAGCATCCCTCAAATTTTCGTGCGATCTTTGATTTCCTTGAACCTGCGTTATTCTCAAGTCTTCCACAAACTCTTGAGTCCTTTAGGCTTACGACGAAGGTGCTATCACCAGGCCACACGAGCTGAAGAAAGTCAGCTCGTGACAACTGGTATCAGAGCCAGTTTGATCATCTGGCATGGTGGGGCATGGGGAGCTAGGTTGGTGTCAAGCTATCCAATGATTGGCTGCTATCTGTGGCATCATGGCTGCAGATGAACAGAATTCTGTAGCGGAGGGAGTACAGACTCGTCAACAAAAGAAGACGAGTGTGACCAATGAAGGAATGGAAGCACGGCTGGTTGCGACCGAGACAACCATTGCCTCCTTGACTCATTCCATGACCGAAGCTGCACGGAGCTTCGAAGAGTACAATGTTGGGACAAATCAGAATATGGACCAGGTGAACTCTCAGTTAGGAGAAGTTTTAGCCTGTTTAGCTGCGATGGAGGATGAGATGGAAGTCCTCAGAATGTGAAATAGGACCCTGGATAATCGGCTTCCTAGAGGGGACGAAAGAGGTATAGCGATGTTCGAAATGCTAAGGAATTCGAGAACTTTCTCTATCATCTCGAAAAATACCTCAAGGTGAACCAGATCCATGATGATGAAATGAAGATCACAACTGCCTCAATGTTTCTGATGGATGATGCCATGCTGTGGTGCTGGAGGTGGGAGAGTGACGTCGAAAGTGGCATCTGCACTATTGATACTTGGGAGGAATTCAAGCATGAGATGTGCGAGTATTTCCTGCCCAAAGACATAGAATATCTTGCAAGACGGCCATTGATGGAACTCAAGCAGATCGGATCGATCCATGACTATGCTCAAGCATTCACAACGAAGTTGCTTGAAATTTCAAGAATGTCTGACGAGGATCGACTATTCCATTTCATGAATGGATTACAACCATGGGTGGAGCAAAAACTCTGGCGACAAGACCCAAAAGACTTGAGTAGTGCCCTTGCAGCGGCCAAAAGCCTGGTAGATACCTTAAGGCGGCTGAAGTTTGAATACAAGCCCTACAATTCCAATAAGGGTGCAAACAGCAACCACAAAAGTGGTGGGAACAATCGGAGAACTCGACAAGTAGAAAAGGGGAACACTAATGCAGCGGTCTCAGAAGAACAATGGTGAAAATGCGTGAGATGGCAACACTTATAGGCCTTTCCGGCCACCACAAGGATTGAAGTGTTGGCACTGTAGTGGGAATCACTTTGCTTCTAAATGCCCGAATGTCAAAAGCAACTAGGCCAGCACTTCCAAACAATCTGACTTTTCTGTGCAGGGTCAAGAAGAGGAAGCATATGAGCGCTCTCCAAATCCTCAGTGCTTTGAAGGAGACCCTGAAGGTGACAACAATGACAGCCACATGACTCATGTACTTGGACATCTTGGTGAATGGAAAGTCCACGACAGCGATGGTGGATGCTGGTGCAACACACAACTTTGTCTCGAAAGAGGAGGCGAAGAGATTGGGCTTCACCCTAGAGAGGGGGGAGTTACGCATGAAGGTGGTGAACTCAGAGGCGAAGTCCATCCACGGAGTGGTCCAGGATGTAGTAGTGAAGATTGAGAGCTGGTCTGGAAAAGCAAACTTCTCGGTGGCACCGATGGATGATTTCAAGATGATCCTAGGCATGGAGCTTCTCAGTTTGGCAAAGATAATCCCAATGCTGCATCTGCGTGCCATCGGTATTCTTGATGAGAAGTTTCCTTGGTGGCGAACAAGGAAGTGGCTGAAAACTCCCTTGATTTGGTCCTAGAGGCACTTGTGCCTATCTTGGAAGAGTTCACAGAAATGATGCCTGTGGAACTCCCCAGATGACTGCCACTACGACTGAAGTGGATCATGCTATTGAATTGGTCCCAGGTGCAAAACCACCTGCAATGGCGCCTTACCAGATGAGTCCCATGGAGTTGAAGGAATTGTGACGTCAACTAGATGAAATGTTGGCGGGAGGAATCATCAGGCCCTCCAAGGCTCTTTATGAAACACCTGTGTTGTTTCAGCTGAAACACGATGGCTCAAAGAGACTGTGTGTCGACTATCCTGCATTGGACAAGGTAACAATCAAGAACAAGTATCTGTGCTCATTGGTGACTTATTCGATCAATTGGGAAATACATGAATCTTTCCAAAGTTGGATCTTCATCGGGCTATCGAGCTATTGGCAAGTCAGGATAGTAGAAGGGGATGAACCAAAGACTACTTGTGTCACCCGCTAGGGTGCTTATGAATCCTTAGTTATGCCATTCAGGTTGGCATACGCCAGCAACATTCTCAACACTAATGAACAAGATCTTCTGCCCGTACCTTGACAAGTTCGTGGTAGTCTATCTTGATGATATCATGGTCTTTAGACGCAGCATGGAGGAGCATGTCAGTCATCTGCAGATGGTGTTCAGAGCATTAAAGGAGAATGATCTCTATGTGAAAAAGGAGAAGTGTCTCTTTAGTCAACAGGAGATCAGTTTTCTTAGCCAGCTATAGTACCTGAGTTGCGGTCCTTCCTCGAATTGACCAACTATTACATATGGTTCATCGAGGGGTATTCTCTAATTGTTACACCTGTCATTGACTTGCTCAAGAAGAACACCGCTTGGCCTTGAACGTAGTCTGCCCAAGATGCCTTTGAAGAATTGAAGAGAGCTCTTGTGAGAGAGGCTGTGCATAAGTTGCCCGACCACTTGAAACCTTTTGAAGTACACACTGATGCTTTCGATTTTGCCATTGGCGGCGTATTGATGCAAGAGGAGCATCCAATTGCTTATGAGAGCCAAAAGTTGAAGGAAGCAGAGAAGCGCTATAATGTTCACAAATGAGAAATAACTACAATCGTGCACTGCCTTCGTATATGGAGACACTTTTTGCTGGGAGCGCAGTCGTGAAGACAGATAATCTAGCCACGAGCTACTTCTAGATGCAGAAGAAGTTATCTCCCAAGTAGGCTCATTGGCAATAATTCCTGGCCGAGTTTGACTTCGTGTTGGAATATGAGTGGGGGTAGACACACTGAGTTGCAAGGCAAAGCTTGCGGCAACGTGAATAGGGGCTTCTGAAGTGCAACTAGAGGGGCAACCTTCTAGAACTTATTCAAGAAGGCATGCAACAAGACTCTACGGCAAAGCATCTAGTATCCCTAGCTAAGACGGGCAGGACCAGGAGATTTTCGTTGTGAATGGACTCCTTCTCACTCGAGGTGGACGAGTATTTGTGCCAAGGTGGGGAAATCTTCAGTGAGAACTATTGAAGGAGTGCCACAATACTTTGTGGGCAGGCCATCCTGGCTAGGAGCGAACCTTGGCCTTACCTGAACGTGGCTACTACTGGCCACAAATGCAGGATGATGTGGAGACTTATGTGAAGACGTGCCTCATCTGTCGTCAAGACAAGGGAGTCAATTAGAAGACTGCCGGCTCATTGGAACCTCTTCCTATTCTGGAGCATCCGCTGGAAAGTCTATCCACGGACTTCAATGTTGGTCTCCCAAAGGTCGATGGACTCAGCTCTATCTTGATGGCTGTTAATCGATTCTCCAAGTATGCGACATTTATCCCAACCTCAAAGGAGTGCCCTACAAAGAAGACAAAAAAGTTGTTCCTAAGAATATAGTAAAGTATTGGGGTGTGCCAAAAAGTATTGTTAGCTATCGTGATGGCCAGCTACATAGGCAAGTTTTGACGATAAGTGTTTTGACTGCTGGGCTCGGACTTATTGTTTTCAACAAGCTTCCACCCACAGACTGATGGCTAGGCACTTTGTGTGCACGAATCAGAAAAATTGGGTGAAATTACTTGATGTAGCCCAATTCTACTACAACTTACAAAAGAGCGAGTCTTCGGGGCACAGTCCATTCGAGATAGCCACTGATCAACAGTCGTTGATGCCACACACTCTCATTGCTCAAGAAAAGGGAAGGCCATCTTCGCTTATCAGTTTGTCAGAGACTGGCAGGAGCAGACAGAGCTAACCAAGGTGTTCTTGCACAAGGCAGCCAAGAAGATGAAGAAATGGGCCGACAAAAGGCGACATCCTGTAGAGTTTAGAGTTGGAGTTCATGTCCTCGTGAAGCTGTACCCAGATCGTACAAGAATCTTTCATGAGGAACACCATGTCCTGATACGAAAGTACGAACGACTATTCATCATGATCAAGAAGATCAGCAAGCTAACGTACAAGTTAAACTTACCACTAGACTTCAAAGTACATCCAGTGTTCCATGTCTGCAACTTGAAGCCTTTCCATGCTGATGAAGAAGACCTAGGGAGGAGCATGCCACAGCGGGAGCCGATCCTACAAAGAACACCATCATCAACAAGGGGAGATGTTGTTCGCCTAAGTCTGAATCTATTTGTGCTTACTTTTCTTTTGCTTACTATATCTTTGATTACACATTTGTTTACTAGTAATGGAGCACCCTCCCACCGATCCCAAGTACATATAAGGGATTTTGTATTTTGGGTGGTCGGCATTTGAATCTTGTAAGAGGCCTCAGCCATTCTATGTAAGTAAAGCTGTGATTTCTTTCCAAACATATTTGCTTACATCGCTCTTGTGATCAATGCAATTTATGCTCATTGTAAGAGCATCCCTCAGATTTCCTTGCGATCTTTGATTTCCTTGCGCCTGCGTTATTGTCAAGTCCTCCGCAAACTCTTGAGTCCTTTAGGCTTACGATGAATGTGCTATCGCCGGGCCCATGGGCCGAAGAAAGTCAGCCCGTGACACATCTATTGGCTATAGATATTCCAAAATGTTTGATTCCATCTTGCATGAAAAATCTCCTTTCTAAAGTCAGAAAACAACACCATTTAGCACGAAGAATTGCTTTACAACACTATAGCAACTTTCTCCATTCTAAAATTGGTCTCTTCTTTCTAATGTCCTCATAAAAAGTCCATAATCTGCATTACTTTCATAATTTTAGGACCCCATAAGAGATTATCTTTGTAATCAGAGAGTCCTGACATCTCAACCATTCCATTAATCCAGATCGATCAAGGAGGGGCTAAGTCCCTATTTTGATAAGTCAAAAGCATATCACGCACATACCATTTCAAGAAATGATCAGGTCATCTACTTCTTCCTGATCTGCTTGTAGAAGACAAAAGTCCTCAACCCCAGTTGTAGGGATGTCAATATATCCGATTTGAATCGGATATCCTACCGATCCGATCCGAAAAAATCAGATATGGATAAAAATTTACTATCCGATTAAGAAATCCGATCGGATTCAGATTTAATAAATGACATCCGATCGGATTCGGATTTGGATATACATAAATATCGGATCAAATTCGGATACAGATTTGGATCAGATTCATTTTTATACAAATATCCTCTATCTAATACTTGAAAAATGGCAAAATCTAGTTCAAAATTCAGATTCGAATTCGGATATAAATATAAAAATCGGATTCAGATTGTAAAATCGGATTTTGGATTCGGATATGACTTCGGTTTATTCGAATTTGAATCTGAATCCGAATCCGAATATATGAATATCCGAAAAAGCGGATATGATTAAAGATGTATCCAATCCGAATCCGATCCGTTGACATCCCTACCCAGTTGCCCAACCAAAACTTAGTCTGTCTGCCATCCCCTACATCCCAATGAATTTGATGACCAACTGCCTGCCAGCTATCCAGGACACCTTTCCAAATCAATGACATATTTCAAATTTTTCTACAAGTCCAAAGACTGTCACAATCCAAATATTTCAACTTTAGATAAGCATACCATAAAGAGGTTGCTAAGATAGAATTTTTAGCAGGATATAGAAGAAGAGCAGAATTAAATGTCCATAGATTTCTTCTTTCAGATGACCACACAATTGATGCCAGCTGATAGCATGAAGTGTCTTACTTCCTTCTTGCTCTGCCCAAAAAAAACATGCACATTTTCTTGAGATATCTCTGGCAACAGAATTAGGAACCTTAAAGCATCTCATCCAAAATCCTATAACACTTTCAATAACATGCATGATTAACATGATTTACCCTGGAAAGAAAGTAATCTACTTTTCCATAGAGCCAGTTTCTTCAAGATCTTCTCCCTTAAGGGGTCACAATATTGAACAAGGAGAGAGACCGTAAACAGTGGCAACCCTAAATAGGAGATAGGCAAGGGCACCGCCTTCAAGCCCAAAATATGCTCAAACTCAACAAACATTAAAACCTCCACATGAAAAGCAACAAAACAGGAATTTGAGTGGTTTACTACAGGAATTTGAGTGGTTTATTTCCAAACCAGCATTTACCGCAAAATCAGCAAACACTGCTTTGATTGCTAGAATAGAATCTTTTTCAGCAGTTGAACACAAGTCACAACATTATGTCATCGGCAAAGCAAGGTAGATTAAATTGTATCCAATAACTCTCGCCACCTTCAAAGCTCCTCAAGATTTTTCCCATTGAAGTTTCCTAGAAAGAATCTTCATCAGAAAAATAAACAGAAAAGGAGAAATGGGACCACCTTGTCGAAGTCCACGCTAGGCATGAAAAAAAAAATCACACTCCTTACCATTTACCACAATTACATATGAAGACATCATCATTTATAAAAGAACACCATTAACCCAATGCTTTGAAAAATTTAAACGAAAGAGAGAAAAAATTTAAAAACATTGAAAAATACTTAGAATTTGCATGAAAATGTTGTTAAATTCAAAAAATTCAAATTTTGAGTTTTGGCTCCAAAACTCTCTATAAATATCTCCACAATCTTCACTTTTGGGCATGAGGTAACCCTTGGGGAACGTCTAGTACTTTCTTACTTGTAACCTTGAGTCTCTCTCTCTCTCTCTCTCTTTGATTTGTCAAAGTCTCTCTTTCTCTTTTTTTATTAACCTCTCTCTCTCTCTCTCTCTCTCTCTCTCTCTCTCTCTTCAACTTATCTCTCTTTCAAATATCTCTCTCTTTGATTCCTCTCTTAAATTCTTTTTTTCTCTCTTTTATAATACCGCTCTGGTCAATTTCTAGTATCTCTTAAAATCACTTTTTCTCTTGCTTTTATTATGACCTTTTCCTATCTCCCTCACTTCGGTTTCTCTATTAATTTTTTCTCTTTTATTAATATTTCTCTCTTTGATCTTTTTCTCTCCGTTCCCCCTCGGTTGGAGTTTTCTCTTAAAATCTTTCCTTTTATCTTTTTTATTAATCTGTGCATCCCTTCAAATTTCTCCCTTAAATTCTACTTTTCTATTGCTTTTATTAATCTCCCTCTCTTTGTCTTAGATTTATCTATTTTTTTTAAACTCTCTCTCTTCCCATCTCTCTCTTTGATTTCTCTCTTTAAAACTATTTTTCTCTCTTTTATTAATATCTCTCTAACTCTCTTCCATGTCTCTCTTAAAATCTCTACACCTCTCTCCAACTCCCTTAGATTTTTCTCTCTCTCTCTCTTTCTCTTATTAGTCACACTCTCTCCACAATTTGTCTATTTCTCTCTCTTTGATCTCTCTCATAACATCTCTCTTCCTTTCTCTCTTGCTTTGACTTTGATTTCTCTTTGTTTCTCTGTTTGATTTCTTCTTAAGCTCTCTCGCTCTCTCTTTTTAAAATCTCTATCTCTTTCTCACTCTCGCCCTTTTTTTCTCTATCTCTCAAAGTCTTAAGTTTTAAATTCCTACGATCCTTTGTCTAAAATCTAGTTATTCTTAAGAGCCACACAACTTTCCAAGTAACACAACCAGCATTTTCCACATCCAGCCAACAAATCGAAGAAAGAGAGAGGAAAGATTAATAAGAGAGAAAAAAAGATGTTTTAAGAGATAATATAAGAGAGGGAAAAAAAGAGATTTGCTTTAATAATCAGATATCATAAATTTGATAAAACTTAAGATTGTAAGTTCAAGAAATAATTTTAGAAATTTACAGAAGACTTCATTTTTTATATAGGCTGGAAATTGAACTAGGGATCAGTGAAGAGCTTAGGGTAAGTCTCCAAAGGTTCCTTAGAGGCTTATATAAGGAAAAATATATATATATGTGTGTGTTTATCTTTGGGATTATGAGAATATCTCTCTTCCACCATTGAGTATGGGAGGAAGCGCCTATTCTAGAAGAAGTTGATGAAAGTAACGCTTCTCATGCCTTTTTGTGCTTCAATTTAATCGAGGATGTGCATGTTTAGGAAATTTATTCTTTTGAGACTACTATTACGATGGTCAACAGGTATATATTAACACCCTGTTTGGATGGAGGAAAAGTAAAGGAAAGAACAATCAATCCTTTGTTTGGTTGATTAATTAAAAAAAAGAAAATGAAAGGAAAATAAAAAGTTTGTTTGGTAGCAAAGGGAGAGAAAGGAAAGGGAGGGAAATGAAAGAGATCTCTAATGCAAATCCAATCCTTCCATAATTGGGAGGGAAAGAAAAAGCCTATCCCTTTCTACTGTGTATACCCTTTCCACCAGCCCTCAGAAGAGACATCAACCAACTTTGTGTGTCTCTTTCTCTCCCTTCCACCACTACTCGAGACTTAGATGGTATTTCACAATGGCCCCTTTACGAAACTCAAGTTTTTGTCATTTTTATGTCATCTAATTAGTGCACCTAAAAATGGCGTTTTGTTCGATTGATATAAATTTTTATCATATTTATTACTACAGAATGAAATGTCAAGTGTAAGTATGGTTCCTCTTTTATTGAATCAGGAAATCAAATTAAAAATATTTTTATTTGAATGATAAATTTTTGAATGTTAGGGGTATTATTCTAAAGTATTAAAAATTCTATCCTTTTCTTTTCTTTATCTAGTACATACAAACGTGATTTTAGCAATTAATTCTTTTCTATCAAAACAAGCTTTATAATCACATCTTTCCTTTCATTTTCTTTCAATTCCCTTCCTTTCTCATTCCCATTCCCTCCCTTTCCTTTCCATTCATTTTCATCCCTCCCTTTCCTTCCCTTTCCCTCCATCCAAACAAAGCGTAAGAGAATGATGATTAAAAGGTGGTTAAAGATGTAGTTTAACACTATGAGAGAGAAATAAATATTTTAAGAGAAAAATCAAACAGAGAGAGAGATCAATAAAAGGGAAAAAATTAAGAGAGAAATCATAGAGAAAGAAAGAGTTATCGAAGTGAGAGAGATTAACAAAAGAGAGAAAAAATAGTTTAAGAGAGAAATCAGAGTGAGATATATATATATATATATAAATTGAAGAGATGAAGAGGGAGCAGAAAGACTAATAAAAGGAAGAGAAAGATATCTTAAAAGAAAAATTAAAGAGAGAGGGAGAGAGGAATATAGATTTCAAGAGAGAAATCAGAAAGAGATTAATAAAAGAGAGAAAAGAAAGTTTCCAAGAAAGAAATTGAAGAGAGAGATATCAATAAAAGAGAGAAAAAGAGATATTTTCAGAGAAATCAAAAAGTGAGAGAAGAGAGTGAAAAAGAAGAGAGAGAGAGAGAGAGAAATAAAAAAGAGAAAGAGAGGTTAATAAAAGGGAAAGAAATATTTTAAGAGAGAAATCAAATAAGGAAAGAGAAAAGGAGAGAGAAATAAAGGGGAGAGAAACAAAAAAGAGAGAGAAAGAGAGGGATAAAAATTAATAAAAGAGAGAAAAATGGATTTTAAGAAAGACATCAAAGAAAGATATGTGTTTGTGTGTGTGTATATATACAAACGAAAAAGAGATTTTAAGAGAGAAATCAAAGAGAGAAGAAGAGACAAATATAAGAGAAAGAAATTAATGAAATAGAAAGAATAAGAGATTTTAAGAGAAAAATCATAAAGAGAGATACAAGGATAAATAAAAGATAGAGATGGAGACATTTTAAGAGAGATATTGCTTGGAGATAGAAGAGAGAGAAAAAAGAGAGATCCAAGAAAAGGAGATAGCAATTAATAAAAGAGGGAGAAAAAGAGATTTTAGGAGAGATGGAAGAAAGAGAGCTAGAGATTAACAAAAGAAAAAGAAAAAAATATTTTAAAAGAGTAATTGGAGAGAGAGAGAGAGAGAGTATGTGTTGAATAATGGAGAGGGAAATAGAGATTTTAGTTGAGGAAATAAAGTCAAAGAGAAAGAGCAGACGAGAGAGATATCAAGCGGAGAGAAGAAGATTAATAAAAGAGGAAGAAAAAATAAAGAGAGGGGGAAAGAGATCGAAGAGAGAGTGTGGTCAATAAAAGAGAGATGAAGTAAGAGAGAAATATTAATAAAACAGAGAAAAAGAGGAAAGAGAGAAAAAGAGGAATTTTAAGAGATAAATTGAAGAGTGGAGAGGGATCTAAGAAAATGAGCAACTAATAAAATCAAAAGAAAAAGTGATTTTATGAGATAAAGTAAATGGAAAGATAAGAGAGAGCCTAATAAAAGATAGAGGAGGAGAGATGGAAGAAAGAGAGCAAGAAAAGGGACCAAATCATGTGAGAAGGAGAGAGAAAAATAGGCAAGGAGGGGACTTTATATGAGGTGCTCAAAACTTGGCAACCTTGCAGTCCATAGAGTAGACCTCCCAACTAGGTCATGAGGCCTTTGGCTATAAGTCCACCTAGGGCCTACCTAGCCCATGGCTAGGTTACGCATGAATGTGCGGATCTGTTGAGGGCTGTCAACCACAGAAGGGTCTCTTGAAGAGTGGGTAGCAAGGCAGCCTAGGGTAAGAGCTAGTAGGTGGTGGTGGCATGGACTGCCTGCCAACTAGACCTGGTTGTGGATCGGCTCTGACCATGTACCTGTAGCGATTGTGACTGCGGCCCTAGGCTGGCCTTAGCTGGTTTGTTCAATGCTGGTCAGGCTCTTTGACAGGGCATGCCAGTACCAAGTATCAAGACTCTGGCCTGGTGTGCGGAGGAGGACGACAGGCGAGGATGATGCAGACGGGGAGCGCTCGACATGAGATGGATCACCTGGGCTGGGGCACCAGCTCGACAAGGGCAAGGTGGCCTAGCCATACCTAGTACATGCCGGGCATGGCCGGATCAAAGTCTTCAACAAGACAGCCTGTTGGCCGAGGCCTCAACCTACCAGCAGGGGACCGGTGGTAGTGGGCAAGTTGCTGGCGTCAGGTGGCTGGCAGTAGATTACCTTAGCCACGACTGATGGTTGTTAGGCCTGGTGGAAGCTAAAGGAGGGTCCATAAGAGGATGGTCTAGAGAGAGAGAGAGAGGAGGGTGGGGAGGTAGTGGCCGGTAAGCATAGGGCCAATGTTGGTGTGTGTGTGTCGGAGTGCCAAGTAGCAACCAACTTACTACTTGCTGTTGACTTCTCGTTCACTGGCGGTTCAACTTGTCTTCCCCAATGGGTTCTAGCAGAAGGTCTTCCTCAGAAGGCGAGGCTACTACTGCTAATGGACTGTGCGCTGTCGAGCAGGCATGGCTTGGGTGAGGACTGATGTGCACTGCAGAGGAGCTTGCAGTGGTCGGCGGTAAGGAAATAGACAAACAATGACTGCCATTTTTCAGAGGCTGGTGGTAGAGTCCAACTTTGGGTGTAAATCATGATGAAAGGATTTCAGCGCATATATATATATATATATATATATATATATATATATATATATATATATATATATATATATATAGAGAGAGAGAGAGAGAGAGAGATAAATGAAGATGAGATAATAAATAAGTATGAGGTAATGTGTATGAGATAACAAATAAATGTAAGATAATAACAAATGTATAAGATAATGCTAAACAAAAGAATGAGATAACAAAAGATTTATGAGATAATGAGATAACATTAAATATAAATATGAGATAATAAAATAGTTATGAGATAACACTATGAGCGGGACAAAAAAATGAAGACGCTTTTTTATCGTTAGAGGGGTACATTGGTCATAACGAAATGTATGTATGGACTTACAAATTTTAGCTTTATCAAATCCCAAAATCTTCTTTTTGATATTTTCTTTTTTGTTTCTATAAAAAAGTTCCCTTTTCTATTAACATAGGCGTTTTTTCTGATTATTAAAATGGCACATGAAAATTCATTCTCTGCGCAACGTATATAATCAGTTCCAGTGTCAAAGGTGGACAAGTGGGCGAGAGAGAGAGAGACATGGGGGTTGGCTTACCTAGAGATGGTCGACCAATACAAAAGCAAAATTGAGAGCAATGGCAGGGGTGGTATTAAAGGCATAATCTCCAACAGGATGTTTGCAAGCCAATGGTGGCTTTCTTTCTTTCTTTTCTTTTTTCTTTTTTATTTTTATGTCAAGTGGTTGTGTATAGGCCTTCTTTTGCAATTTTGTAAAACTTGCTGCTGAAGGTAGTTTGGTCCTCTTCATATACACAATCTGTAAAATTAATGTAGCGGCCCCAAAAAGTTGATGTTTTTGGAACGAAGAAAAGGTTGGGGCGTGTCGGCAGAGGATGGTCACTTAATTTGCAGTTCTTGTTAATGGCACTGATAAGATGCTTGTATACATTTTTAAAATTCTCTGCCAAGGCACTTAGCCACCGTTTTTTCTTCAAAAAATTGACCTTTAGAGGGTGATTTTGAGTGTTTTAAGTGGGCATTAGCGCTCCCTACACCTCAAAAATGAACTTTCAGGCATAATAGCCAATCATACTTAAGCAAAACCTATTCAAAATTATTTGAAAATGTTATAAAAATCTAAAAAACTTGAAATTTGAGTTTTGGCTCCACAACTCTCTATAAATACGCCCATTTTCACCCTCTCGGGCAAGGAGCTAGCCCTTGGAGAAACTCTACTGCATTTGAAGACTTAGAGTTCTCTCAAGCTCTCTTCCTCCATTTTCCCTCTTCTTCTCCTCAATCTTCTTCTTCTTCTCCAACTTGGAGCAAACTACAATAACTTCAATGGAGCACGAAGATCTCTTGGAGGCCTCTTCTTCATCACCTTGGAGCCCTATTCAAGGCAAGTCTAAGATCAATCCAAGCAAGGGTGATCATTTTCTTTTCAAAATCATTCTCATAAGAGGTATGTAACCAACATCCCATTTCATTCTTTCTATTTTCTTCCCTTCTTCATCTCCCCATGACCATACAAGATAGCTTTAAAATCTCTTAGAGTCAAGAGGCTATCCTTGAGTTCACTAGGAGCATGAGAAGGCGAAGTGACATTCCATTTTATGATTCAATTATGCTATCTCTTTTCTTGAATATAATCTTGTTTTGCTTCACTCATTTCCCCTCCTCTTCATCTCCTCACAGCCATATGAGATAGCACTCCATCTCTATCTATGAGATGGTTCTGAATCTCTATCTTAGAGTCAAAAGACTATGCTCGAGTGCACCGGGAGTATGAGAAGATGAGATGATCTTTCATTTTAGGGTTGAATCATGCTTTTTCTCTTTTCTTAAATATTACTTTCATTTTATCCATGCATAGTTGTTTGATTTTTCATTTATATATGAATGCACCGTGAAAATGAGAGTATGATTTGGGATTTCCTCCTTATTCTATGTGAAATTTTGAGGTTGGGACTTGTCCAACCCGGGGAGAACCCTCACCAATATGTACATGCTAAAAATACATCTTCATGTTAATACATTTAGTTTCCTTCTTAATCACCTAATTAGGAACCTCAATGAGTGCCTCGCTATGTTGCTTATTTTTCTTCCATACCCAATGGTGGAAGCAATATATCTCTTGCAACAAACCAAATAATAACATTCTATGGTTATATATAAATCATATTTTAAAAGATATTTTCGAAAGCAAATACCCTCTCTAATGTGGCTTTGGAGTTTTAGCTTAGGTTCTTACATGTGCCCAAGCTCCCTTCCAGCCTACATCAAACTTGAAGTCAGTTGTTTTAAGTCATTTCTTCATTTCTAATCTCATGAAGACAGATATGTATATACATGTTATATACATATATGTGCATATGATGATTCCTTCATCTGTCTCTCTCTATGTTTCCACATTTTAATTTACAAATTTTCATCTACATATGAACGCATATATACATGTGTTCTATTTTCTCACTCTAGAACCTTTTGTTTGTCTCTTCAAGTTAAATGTCTTTTCCTACAAATTTCTTATCTAAATATATATATATATATATTTCTCTTTTTCTTTCCCTCTCTATTTAAGTTAGGATTTTATTTTCAAAAGCTTATACAAATATGTATACATACATATAGAGAATATATATCTCCTCCTATTTCAAAATCTTCCATCTAGTGATCTTTGAAGTTTTTTTCTCTCCCTCTCTTTCTTTTTATAAATAATATTGCATCTCTTTCATTCCTTTAAATATTTTCTCATGATCTTTTATTTACCGACTTCATCAAGACCAAAACTCAAGTAATAACTCAATATTGGGTTCATGCTTGATGGTCTACAACCCCAATCCATTTTCAAAAAATTTTTCTTTTTATATATGATAATTATCAAAAAGAAAACTTAGATGAATATTATGGTTGGAATGAATGATTTTCCTTTTCAATCATATAGGATCAATGCATTCATGCATTCACACTCACTTAATACCACTTATTATCACAAGCACCTCCCCAAAAGAATTTAAGCAATATGAGATGAAGCTTTAGCTAGGTAGTAACCAAATTAGAGCAAAATCTCAAGCCTACTTAAAGTCTTAAGAGAACACTAAAGTGATTTCAAAATGATTTCCCAAGCCTTCCAAATGATATTTACAAAGATTTCTCAATTCTAGTTTTCTCCAAAATATTTCACATTCTAAAGTAATTCTTCAAGAACTTTTTCGAAAGTTTGAAACATCAAACTTTCAATATTTTTCTACGCCGCATATAGAAAGAGATGTTCAATCCAAAATGACATGCATCAATAATAGACATAGCCCTTGGATTGATTACCCTCGGTAAAGGTGCCAGAAACGGTCGATCCTCGTACCAGTGAGTCCCTTTCTCTCTCATTTTCAAAATAAAACTCATTTTTCTAGAGCACTCCAAAAACCAAAAACCACCAAAATTTTGGGGATGCAAACACATAGGTTCTTTTCTTTTAATTTCATTACTCTCAAGCCAAGCTGTGCCAAACATGGGTGTGATCACCCCCAATTTTTCATCTGGACTCTACACACGCTTGGCATAGAAGATTCAGCATTCGAAGGCAGTAGAAGACAGAGTTTCCAGCTTTTTGATTTCAGCAGATTTCAGGATTTTGTTTTCAGACTTAGGCGAACTGCGGTTTTCTGGTCTGTAACAGTCAGCGTCAGTGTATCAGCGATTTCAGGGGGCAAACGAAGTCGGTTTTGCCTGAAATTTGGTGGACGGACTCGTAATCATATGTGCTACAAAAGTTGTTTAGGGCATCAGAAGAGATTCTGCCCTTAACCCGACGTTTTTGGCCCTGCAACGTGCTCAAAGCCTGAACGGACAGAACCTGTCCGCGGGAGCAGTTCGGCCAGAAGATTACGTAGTTTCAGTGACTTCCCGAGGTCAAAACGAGCTGAAATTTTCAGCATAGTCAGATAACTATCTCCTCTTAGTACTGACAAAATTTGAAGTCAAGACTCCACCGTTTGATATTTCTGTGCGTAAGTTCTTAGGCTGCCTTAAAACTGTCTGGACTAAGGGTGTGCACATCGCACCACCCTAGGGTACTTGAGCTCGAAGTTGCTGTCGAGGCATCAGGCGGATGCGACAGTTAGGCCTCTCACTTTAGGCCCCGCTGAGAGCAAGAGATAGTCACCGAGGTGCCAGGCGGGCACGGTGACAGGCGGAACCAGTTTCCTCCTCCCTTAGCGCACACATGGCAGAAGTGTGGCTGATAGACAACGGGCAGAAAAGTTGAGTACAGCAGGTTCTTCGCAGCAGTATAGGATTTTATTTAAGAGTGGCAGTGTGTTAGTGTTTTGGTTTCAGCAGTAGCGTAGGATTTGATTTGGCAGTTTGCTTGATAGTGTAGAAGATGGAATGAGGTGCTCGTTTAGTAGAGCAGAAATGGACATACTCCTTAGCACCTACGAGAATGGCATTTGTATTCGTGAAGATACGTTGATCCATGGACATACTAGGGATCAAGCTCCAAAGTGGACTTATGTCCAAGTCGGCAGTAATCCCAAGTGTGACATGATACTCCGACACCCTAGCATAAAAGGGCGTCACCTTGAGTTGGCCATACATAAGGACACCCAAGAAATGTGGATAGCCAAAATCACTTACACGGGTAGACTTATTGTGGCTGGATACGAATTAGAACATCGAGATTGGGCGCCAATCTATCATGGAGAAGTTATCCAAGTGGGGTTCTCAAAATTCCGCTTAGTGCTAGAAGAAAGACTCTCCCCAGTGACCGAGAAGCAAAAAGAATATCATTATGAGTCCAGCGGCGAAGATGAGCAGAATGACCAAAGCACAAGGTCTCTTACGTGGGATGAAGTGCTCAACAAGATGAACGCCATGCTCGCCAGGATGGATCACAGAGAGGCAATCAGAAACAAGAAAATAGCCAGCGATAATAGATGGACTGAGCTTACTACAGAATCTAAAACTGAATCAGATTCATCTAGTGAGGATGAAAAGTCCTCCCCTTCTCCAAAGACACCTAAGAAAATAGTGCCAAAAGAGTACGAATTAGAAAGCGAAGAAGAGACTTCGTCTGAAACCGAAGATGATAGTAGCACGGATTCTTCAAGCGATGAAGAGATAGAAGTGCCAAGTCGGGAGTGTGCCAATATCGGCGCCCTCAAGCCTTCAGAACGTGCAAGGACTGAAATTTCAGAAAAAGGGATACTTGGAGCCCCTCCTAGCGTTATCCCTAGTAGCGGCACGAGTATCACGTCTAAGGATACTAAAGGCATACTTGGCCCAGCCAAGACAATCAGTGCTATACGGCCTTTGGAATGGGTTCAACCTAGAGCATCAAATGGGAACCAAAGGCCCAACCAGCAGAACGAGTCGGTCAGACGGAGAGACACAAAGCACTCCAATGGCATTTACGAAGGACTACTTCCCTTACCTGAACCTTCCAAGACGACAGAACAAGAGAAATTAAGGGAAACTAATAGTACGTGTCCAAACTCAAACGAAGAGTGCTCATCTAGCCTAACACAAGCTGATAGTAGGGCGACACCTGTTGAAGAACTAACGCCTGAGGCAAGTCCTAAAGTGATGTCGATGCAAAGCAAAGAAGAAATCTTCACCCTAGCATCACCTTTTAGATGGGCAGATGAGCCATGGAATCAAGAAACCCGTGAGTAAACAAAGATAGAAACAATGGGGCAGCCAGCCACGGGCAGCAAAGGGTTGTTACCACCTCCTAGCATCCTTATGAACCAACCTAAGGAGGGTGGTATGGATCACGAGTTCTTTGAGTCTCCCAAAAGTGCACGTATGAAACTCCAACAAGGGGCGACTCAAGAATTGGCAAGTCAAAACGCCAAAGTAGTTAGAGCCCAAGACAAGAGACCCTCTCTTGTTCAGCACCAAGAAGGAAAAGAGGTAGTTGCCGCCTCTAAGAGAAACAAAAAGGGTTCTAAACCCGGGTGTAAGCAACGAACCAAACCGCTTAACATCCGGGAGCAATTTGAAGAAGAGCTCCTAGCAGAAATAGACGGAATCCTCCCCAAGTCTGAAGAGGAAAGCGAGAATGTTGTTGAGGAACGTCATGGCCTTAAGATGACAGATTTAGGAGCAGCCGGTGAGCAGTACACAGTGACCACCTTCGCCTCTTCCCAGCGTCAGATACAGTCTAGGAAAGGTGGTCGGCAACACAACTTGTCAACTCTGGGAAACTACATTGAAAAACTCTACCCAGAGCGTTGGAGAGCATACCAATTTCCAGACTCTCCAAACTGTAGTCGGGAATTAAGGGACCCTCATAACTCCCTTAATTCGAACATGTCAGGCTTATTACTAGGCCCCGACTATAGTGAGCGCGCAGCAGAAGCGCAGTGGCCTGTCCCAGTGAGCAGCAACACTTGGCAATCGCAGAACCACGGGCAGACCACCACATTGAAAACGAGCAGAAGCGGAAGCAAACAGCTGCAAGGGCAGCAAAGGCTTCACATCGGGCAGCTGCCTAGAGACTACGGCCCTGAAAGGTTACGTCAGGAAACAATGAGTAGGACAACTCGGGTCTTTACTCGGGATTTTCAGAAAGGGCCGAGAGGAAGTTTCCTCAACCAGAGGAACTCCCTTGCGGTACTACCCTGGGACTATGGACCGAAGGAAAAATTTATGTGGGTAGCGCGTGGTATTCAGACCCATCATGTAAAAGGTAAAGCAAGAGCTTGGGGACAAGCTCATTTTAAGGAGGGTGGATCTGTTACGAGCCAAAAATCCAGCCGGCTTGTAAGGGCTGAACCAAGGGCCAAGCCGGGTCCGACTAGGCTCGTAAGGGCAGGACGTGAGTCCAGCAAGGCAGCTAGGCCAGCCACGGAGGAAACTATACAATTTGGAGTTCTTGCAGTGGGCAGAGCGGGCGGAGCAACAACGGCCAAGCGTGAGCGAAATTGGATTAAACCTCAAGGTGGCTTTGATCCGTTTTCAGGACTTTCCCGAACTTGATTGGTCTAACCTATGGTCGAGTCCTAACCCAAGTTCACACGAGGTAGTCTAGGTCGAACCTAGGCAAAAGGGGGTTGAGCCGGTCCAAGCTCAACCATGCGCCCAAGCAAGTGGATCCAAATGATCCACGGACCATTTTATTTGGATGGATAGCGTCCATTAGGATTGATTTTTTGGAGCTCGTTTTTGGATCCCATAGAGTTCCGTTTTTGGACCCCATTGAGTTCCGTTTTTGGATTTCTTTGGAGCTCCGTTTTTTAGATCCAATTGAGTTCCGTTTTTGTTTTGATTCTTTACTGAACCGGTTCGGAATGTGAACCGAGTTGATTAGGAAGTTATTTAAGTGATTGAATTCATGTAATTGTTATGCTTTTGAATAAGGAAAATGAATTGAGGAATTGTGTTGGGCGGAATGCCCTTTCTCTCTCTCGTACTCCCCTTGGCTCACCCCTCTCCCGCGGTGGTCTCCCTTCTCTCCTTGGCGTCCGTCCTCATCCATGGCGCAGCCTCTTCTCCTCCACTCGTCCTCAAGGTATCTCCCTAGCCTAGCGTCATCTCTCTTGGCGTCATCTACCTTTCAAATCCCATGATGAAGATCTGCATCGTCTTCAGCCCTCTTGTCAACCGAAGCTCTCCCTCTTCCACTCATCCTTGTTTTCTGGTTTCTTCCTCTTCCCCTCGACCTAAGGATCACGGGCTAAGGATAGCAGCAAGCTCCGGCACGCGGCGTCTCCAACGGACCACGAAGAATACCCCACGAGCATTTTGTTGAAGCACGGTGCCTTCCTTCTCAAACACAAAGAAGGTCGTGAGGCTGTCTTCATCCCGGGAAGGCTGCAGCAACTTGGGCGACCTGGTAGCAGCAGCAAAAGACATCAAAATAGCGAGAGAAAAAGGTTAGTACGTAGAGAAAACAAGAAGAGTTGGTGAGCAACACGTTGCTCGGATTTGATATTGTATTCGGTTAAAAGGTGGATTTCATTCCCTCGGTGCACACCCGAGAGTTTGAGCTCTCATCCCATGGCAGAAAACAGCACCAAATTCCAGCTTACGCGTCTCAAGAACTCCTTGGCATTCTTGAAGTTCTTCCCCTCACGCTAAGCACGAAGGTTCCCAAAGAGCGTCCTCACAAGAGCGCTTTGGTTGCCTCCGTTTTTGAGCAAAACGGATGCACAAATCCAGCAAGCAAAAAGGGCTTGCAAAGTGCGTCAAAAGGCGTCAAAACAAAGAAAAGATTACAAAGAAGAAGACGCCCCATCAAGAGGAATTAAATAGTGGAAAACGAGCTTCATCCGGTTGATTAATCGCATGTTTTAGGCTAGGCCTGAATTCAGCAAATCCGGTGAACTTTCTGTTGATTCCGGCCAGCTTTTGGCTAATTCCGGTGTGGACTAATCTGCCCCTGATCGTGGAAAAGCTTAGTTACAAATCAAGGGTTTTCTGGTCCATTGTTGGAGGAGCGCACTAGGGTAAATCACCGTAGCCGCCGGTGCTAGCTCGCACCTTCCTTGGCCGCCGGTCTTCATTTGGTAAGTCCTATTCTTTCTCTCTTTTGTTTAATCCTAGCCCTTGAGTGAGCCACGTGTCAGCCATCCCCTTAGCCTCCCAGATTTACCTAGCCACCTGTCCCACTTGGTTGATTCGGTCCCAGCCGAGAATCATCCAAGACTCCATCGAATTCCCCCAAATCTGGTAAATCCCTCTCCTCGCAATCTCCTTACCAATTTTGTTGCCAATCTTGTAGTCAACCGAGTCCTTCCTCTCATCTTAGCCATTGGTGTCGCCACGTGTCGTCATCCCAGCCTGCAGCTCCTGCCACCTCACCAGCTAGTCCCTCCTTCCTGGTCGAGCAGCCTACCCCACACGCTTTCTCCTTGCTCCATCGCCTAAGTTTTCTACCGCTTTCTTATAAACCACACGCAAATTTCCTTTTGTGTTGGAATCTTGAGGTAGCGCCACCTCCTACTTACCAAAACCCATTGCCAACTTCGTCTCCTCCATTTTTGGTATCTTACCCAAGCCCCTTTCCACCTCGTGCTCCCTCATCATGACCCCACCTAAACCGAGCCAGCTCCTTCCTTCCACCTCGTCAACCAATTCTTTGTAGGCCCCACATATTCCACTTGTCATCCTTAGAACCCACCCTCGTCTTGCTTCTCCCTCTCGTTCCCCTTGCCCCACCGTCCATAGATTCTTCTCGCATAAGGTGTAACTCCTGCCACCTCATGCTTTCCCCTTTAGTGTAGCCAACCTTACCCTTTAGTCCTTGGCTTAGCCAACTCTTGACCCTGTGTATCCCCTTGGCCCGAGCAAAGGAGAAGAAGAAGAACCATGCGCTTCAAATTGGAAACTTACTCTTAACGGCAGCCACGCGTCCTCCCTTTCCTCTCGTTAGGAAAGGCTCATTCCCTTTCCTTTTCGCTAGCTCTCTTCTAGCGTCTCTTCTTAGTGGCTCTTCCCCTTGCCACGAGTTGCCTCCTTGGCACTGCTCCACGTGTGGATCTATCCTTAAAACTTAAGGAAAGAAGACCACACGGACAGCTTCCTCCCATTTTGGAAGGAAGAACGTAGCGCCAACTCCCTTGCCTCCTTGGCACTTGGCCCCTCTCAACCTCCCTCCTTCTTCGTAGGTACCTGGTCACGGGCCCACCTTAGGCAACCCGTAGCCTTTGACCAGATCAGTCAACACCCTTTAGGAAATCTTAGCCGAGTCCCTTCCTTGCTCCCCTTTAGTCAAACCCTTAACGCGTCACCCCTTAGTCAACCTCTCTAGGTCGACCTCTCCCATTTGGTGACCCACGTCCTTGAACCTCCTTTCCTCTATTTCTGGAAAGTAGCCCTAGGTCCTAAGGCAGCCAAGGTCCTAAGTGATTCGGACCCACCTCTTGCACGGCTAGACCCAAGCTGCACCTTCCGCACGCACCTTCCTCTTCCTTAGGTCTTGACTTAATTCAAGTCAATCTCATCCGCATTTGATCCTAAGCCAGTCCCTAGTCAACCTTGTCCTAGCTGACCTTAAGCCTTGACTTAGCCCACCTAAACCTCGACCTAGCCAGCCATCCATAGCCGGACCTCACTCGTAGCTAGGTCTGCCCGAGCTCTAGACCGAGCTCTCCTCCTACCCGTAGCTAGGTTCTCCCGGGTTCTAGACCGAACCCTCCCTTGCCCGAAGGTTCTCCCCACGCACAACGGGACCCTTCCAGCTTCGGCGCCTCACTTGCTGCCCATTCCCCACACGGCCAGGAGGGCCTATCCCAGCAGTAGCTAGACACAAGCTGCTGCCTCTTGCTCACGGCCAGGAGGGCCATTTTCCAGCAACACGCCCGGCTCCTTAGCCAGCCATTTGAAGATTCCCGGTGTAGCTTCTACCTTGCTGCGCGGATCCAGCTGCAGCCCTCTTCCTCCGGAGTTCTTCCTCACGGTTGCTGCATTGCCCGAGGTTGGGGATTCACCTCGTGGCCTTCTTGCTGAAAGCCAAGAATAGCTTGGCTGGTAACGCCCTCTGACTCCCTTGTAGTTTCGCGGGTCGGGTGCATTTGCTTTCGTATTTGCTTGAGCCCGGCTTTGGCCTTGGTTGATTCCAGCGGTACCTCGACGGCCCTTGGCCTAGACACGACCGCTAATCGACGAGCCTACCTAGGGTATTGGGTGTGGTTTGTTACGTATAGCATGGTTTGTGTGGTTTGATGGTTTGAATTGAGTGAGTTGCGAGAGTACTTTTGTATCGCGCACGCTTGTACGGCCTCACATCCCTCGTAGATTTCTGTAGTAGGTTTTGACTTAGTTAGGTTTTGGATTACCCCTACTTGTTCATCACGTCCTATTCGGTTTGCGCTGGGGTCCTGTCTGGCCGGGTAGTTCCTTGTATAATTTGTTTAGGATTTTGGTCTAGATTCCTTGAGGCGATCTTGGCAGTAGGACCTCGACTCCTTGGGTCGGCCCATTGGGGTCGGGATCCTAACAATTGGTATCAGAGACGCCTTGGGGTTTAAAGTTGAAGAGACAGCGACAGATTTCAAAAGTTAGTACTTTCAACGGAGTAGACGTCGCGGTTTCCAGCTATTATTTGGACGGCTTCTTGTGGAGTAGTCGCCAACAACCGACTGATACCAATTAACAATTGGTGTCAGAGCCGTCTTGAGGTTTCCATCTGGACTCTACACACGCTTGGCATTGAAGATTCAGCATTTGAAGGCAGTAGAAGACAGAGTTTCCAGCTTTTTGATTTCAGCAGATTTCAGGATTTTGTTTTCAGACTTAGGCGAACTGCGGTTTTCTGGTCTGTAACAGTCAGCGTCAGTGTATCAGCAATTTCAGGGGGCAAACGAAGTAGGTTTTGCCTGAAATTTGGTGGACGGACTCGTAATCATATGTGCTACAAAAGTTGTTTAGGGCATCAGAAGAGATTCTGCCCTTAACCCGACGTTTTTGGCCCTGCAACGTGCTCAAAGCCTGAACGGACAGAACCTGTCCGCGGGAGCAGTTCGGCCAGAAGATTACGTAGTTTCAGTGACTTCCCGAGGTCAAAACAAGCTGAAATTTTCAGCATAGTCAGATAACTATCTCCTCTTAGTACTGACAAAATTTGAAGTCAAGAGTACTCTCGCAACTCACTCAATCCAAACCATCAAACCACACAACCACATCTATACGTAACAAACCACACCCAATACCCTAGGTAGGCTCGTCGATTAGCGGTCGTGTCTAGGCCAAGGGCCATCGAGGTACCGCTGGAATCAACCAAGGCCAAAGCCGGGCTCAAGCAAATACGAAAGCAAATGCACCCGACCCGCGAAACTACAAGGGAGTGAGAGGGTGTTACCGGCCAAGCTAGTCTTGGCTGTCCGCAAGGAGGCCACGAGGTGAATCCCCAACCTCGGGCAATGCAGCAACAGTGAGGGAGATCTCCGGATGAGGAAGAAGCGGATTGGATCCCGCGAAGAGGTGGAAGCTACACCGGCAGTCTTCAAATTGCCGGCTATGGACGCCGGACGTGTTGCTGGAATACGGCCCTCCTGGCCGTGAGCAAGAGACAGCAGCTAGTGGTTAGCTACTGCTGGGATAGGTCCTCCTGGCCGTGCTGGGATCGCTGCTCGAAGAGGGTACCAGAACTGGAAGTGCCTCGCCGTGCGTAGGGGAGGACCTTCGGAAGGGCTGGGTTCGGTTTAGAACCTGGAAGAACCTAACTACGGGAAAAGATAAGAGCTCGGTTTAGAGCTCGGGCAAACCTAGCTACGAGAGGGTCCGGTTAAGGGTGGCTGGCCAGGTCAAGGCGGACTAAGGACTGGCTTAGGTTCAAATGCGGCTGGGATTGACTTGAATTAAGTCAAGACGCTAAGGCATAAGGAAGGTGCGGAAGAGAGGGGGCAGCTTGGGTCTAGCCGTGCAAGAGGAGGGTCCGAATCACTTAGGCAGCGTTGACCTTGGCTGCCTTAGGACCTAGGGCTACTTTCCAGAAATAGAGGAAAGGAGGGTCAAGGGCACGGGTGGCCAAAGTAGGAGAGGTCGACTTAGGGCGGTTGACCAAGGGATGTTGCGATGAGAAATCCTCTCCTTCTCCCTTAAAGACGCCTATGAACAAAATGCCAAAAGAGTACGAGTTAGAAAGCGAAGAAGAGACTTCGTCCGAATCTGAAGATGAGAGTAGCACCGATTCTTCAAGCGATGAAGAGGTAAAAGTGCCAAGTCGGGAGTGTGCCAAAATAGGCGCCCTCAAGCCTTCAGAACGTGCAAGGACTGAAATTTCAGAAAAAGGGATTCTTGGAGCCCCTCCTATCCCTATTCATAAGAGCAGCACGAGTATCACGTCAAAACAACAACAAGCAAACAAGTGAGAACCAAAGGCCCGACCAATAGAATAAGTCGGCAAGACGAAGAGACACAAAGCACTCCAATGGCATCTACGAAGGATTACTTCCCCTACCTACCCAGACGTCAGAACAAATAAGGGAAAGCAATAGAGCATGTTCAAACTCAAACGAAGAGTGCTCATCTAGCCTAACACAAGCGGATAGTAGGGTGACACCACTTGAAGAACTAACGCCTGAGGCAAGTCCTAAAGTGACGCCGATGCAAAGCAAAGAAGAAATCTTCACCCTAGCGTCACCTTTTAGATGGGCAGATGAGCCATGGAATCAAGAAACCCGTGAGCAAACAAAGATAGAAACAATGGGGCAGCCAGCCATGGGCAGCAAAGGGTTGTTACCACCTCCTAGCATCCTTATGAACCAACCTAAGGAGGGTGGTATGGATCACGAGTTCTTTGAGTCTCCCAAAAGTGCACGTATGAAACTCCAACAAGGGGCGACTCAAGAATTGGCAAGCCTAAACGCCAAGCTAAATAGAGCCCAAGACAAGAGACCCTCTCTTGTTCAGCGCCAAGAAGGAAAAGAGGTAGTTGCCGCCTCAAAAAAAAACAAAAAGGGTTCTAAACCCGGGTGTAAGCAAAGAACCAAACCGCTTAACATCCGGGAGCAGTTTGAAGAAGAGCTCCTAGCAAAGACAAACGGAATCCTCCCTGAGTCTGAAGAGGAAAACGAAAATATTATTGAGGAGCGTCATGACCTTAAAGCGACAGACATAGGAGCAGCCGGTGCTCAGTACACCGTGACCACCTTTGCCTCTTCCCAGCGTCAGATACAGTCTGGGAAAGGTGGTCGGCAACACAACTTGTCGACTCTGGGAAACTATATAGAGGAACTCTACCAGAGCGTGGAGAGCATACCAATTTCCAGACTCTCCAAACTGTAGTCGGGAGTTAAGGGATCCTCATGACTCCCTTAACCAAAACATGTCAGGCTTATTACTAGGCCCCGACTATAGTAAGCGCGCAGCAGAAGCGCAGTGGCCTGTCCTAGTGAGCAGCAACACTTGGCAATCGCAGAACCACGGGCAGACCACCACACGGAAAGCGAGCATAAGCGGAAGCAAACAGCTGCAAGGGCAGCAAAGGCTTCACATCGGGCAGCTGCCTAGAGACTATGGCCCCAGAAAGACACATCAAGAAATGAGTAAGACAACTCGGGTCTTCACTCAAGTTTTCAAGAAAGGGCCGAGAGGAAGTTTCCTCAACCAGAGGAACTCCTTAGAAGTACTACCCCGGGACTATGGACCAAAAGAAAAATTTATGTGGGTAGCATGTGGAACTCAGACCCATCCGGAAAAAGGTAAAGCAAGAGCTTGGGCACAAGCTCATTTTAAGGAGGGTGGATCTGTTACGAGCCAAAAATCTAGCCAGCTTGTAAGGGCTGAGCCAAGGACCAAGCCGGGTCCGACTAGGCTCGTAAGGGCTGGACGTGAGTCCAGCAAGGTATCTAGGCCAGCTTCAGAGGAATACTTACAGCTTGGAGTTCTTGCAGAGGGCGGAGCAACAACGGCCAAGCGTGAGCGAAATTAGATTAAACCTCAAGGTGGCTTTGATCCGTTTTTTAGGACTCTCCCGCACTTGAATGGTCTAACCAATAGTCGAGTCCTAACCCAATCACACGAGGTAGTCTAGGTCGAACCTAGGCAAAAGGGGGTTGAGCCGGTCCAAGCTCAACCATGCGCCCAAGCAAGTGGATCCAAATGATCCACAGACCATTTTATTTGGACGAATAGCGTCCATTAGGATTGATTTTTTGGAGATCGTTTTTGGATCCCATGGAGTTCCGTTTTTGGACCCCATTGAGTTCCGTTTTTGGATCCCATGGAGCTCCGTTTTTGGATTTCATTTGAGTTCCGTTTTTGGATCCATTTGAGTCCGTTTTTGATTTGTTTCTTTAGTGAACCGGTTCGGAATGTGAACCGAGTTGATTAGGAAGTTATTTAAGTCTTTGATTTCATGTAATCAGTATGCTTTTGAATAATGAAAATGAATTGAGGAATTGTGTTGGGCGGAATGCCCTTTCTCTCTCTCATACTCCCCTTGGCTCACCCCTCTCCCGCGGTGGTCTCCCTAATCCCCTTGGCGTCCCTCCTCACCCATGGCGCAACGTCTTCTTCGACCACTCATCCTCAAGGATCTCCATGCCCTAACGTCATCCTCCATGGCGTCCTCTTCATTCCAGCCCCTTAGGTGAAGGACGCATCCCTTTACCCTCTTGTCAACTGAAGGTCTCCCTCTTCCACTCGACCTTGTTTTCTGGTTTCTTCCTCTCCCCCTCGACCTAAGGATCACGGCCTTGGGATAGCAGCAAGCTCCGGCGCACGGCGTCTCCAACGGACCACGAAGAATACCCCACGAGCATTTTGTTGAAGCACGGTGCCTTCTTCTCAAACACAAAGAAGGTTGTGAGGCTGTCTTCATCCCGGGAAGGCTGCAGCAACTTGGGCGACCTGGTAGCAGCAGCAAAAGACATCAAAGTAGCGCAAGAGAAAAAGGTTAGTACGAAGAGAAAACAAGAAAAGTTGGTGAGCAACACGTTGCTCGGTTTTGATCTTGAGTTCGGCTAGAAGGTGGATTTCAATCCCTCGGTGTACACCCGTGAGATTGAGCTCTCATCCCGCGGCTGAAAACAGAATTACACCCTTGCTTACGCGTCTCAAGAACTCCTTGGCATTATTGAAGCTCTTCCCCTCACGCTACGCACGAAGGCTCCCCACGAGCGTCCTCAAAAAGGGCCTCTTTGGTTGCCTCCGTTTTTGAGCAAAGCGGATGCACAAATCCAGCAAGCAAAAAGGGCTTGCAAGGTGCATCAAACGGCGTCAAAATAAAGAAAAGAATACAAAGAAGAAGACGCCCCATCAAGAGGAATCAAATAGTGAAAAACGAGCTTCATCCGGTTGATTAATCGCGTATTCTAGCCTCGGCCTGAATTCTGCAACTCCGGTGGAATTTCTGTTGATTCCGGCCAGACTTTGGCCTATTTCCGGCGTGGACTAATCTGCCCCTGACCGTGGACAAGTTCAATTTCAGCTTAAGGGTATTCTGGTCCATTCATTGGAGGAGCGCACTAGGGCAAAACACCCTAGCCGCCGGTGCTTCACACGTTTCCTTGGCCGCCGGTCTTCATTTGGTAAGTCCTATTCCTTCTCTTTTGTGTTTAATCTCAGTCTTTGCCTATACCACATGTCAGCCATCCCCTTAGCCTCCCAGATTTACCTAGCCACCTGTCCCACTTGGCTGATCTCGTCCCAGCTGAGAATCAATCCATAGCCCATCGTAATCCACCAAATCCGGTAGATTCCCCCTTGCCGCAATCCCCTTTCCAACTTCGTTGCCTTGTTTTTAGTCAACCGAGTCCAGCCTTTAATCTTCACCCTTGGTGTCGCCACGTGTCCTAATCCTAGCTTACCCATCCTGCCACCTCACCAGCTGGCCCCTCCCTCCTTGTCGAGCAGCCTGCCCCACACGTCTTTCCCTTTTCCATCGTACAGCCACTCTACCGTTTTTGTTGACTCTCACACGTGTTTCCATTTTGGAGAAGTCGTGAGAGGGTGCCACCTCCTACTCCCAAATCATATCCCTAACATCACGCCAGCCCAGTCCCTCTCCATCTGCCACCTATACAGCCCACCCTTGCCCTTGGCCCACACGAGGTCTCCCTTCCCTCGTCAAGCCTTACCGCATCCCTTAGCATCCTCACGAGGTTTCCCAACTTGGAAGGGAAGTCACACGAGAGTGCCACCTCCTCCTTGCCCCAGCTCGTCTCCTCCATTTTTGGTATCTTACCTTAGCTCCTTGCCACCTCGTGCTTACCGCTCTTGACCCCACCTGAACCGAGCCAGCTTCTTCCTTCCACCTCGTTAACCAATTCCTTGTAGGTCCCACGGTTTACACTTGTCAACGTTGGAGTCAACCTTGTTATCGCACTTTCCCCTTTCTTTTCCTCCACCGTCTTTAGTCCCTCTCGCATGGAGTTCTCCCCTTGCCACCTCATGCTCTTAACTTTAGTATTATCCAGCGTGACCCCTTAGCCCCCCATCTTTCCCATTTTGCCTTGCTCATCCCCTTTGAGTCCGTTGAGAAGAAGAGAAAGAGAACTCGAGCAATAACGTTGAAGACTTACTTTTTTGGCAAAGGCCACGTGCCTCTCCCTACTCACGAATTTAGGGAGCAAGCCGAGCCAATTCCCTCCTTATTCATTAGGAAGGAGATTGGAATCATTTCCTAATTTGCTAGTCTCTCTCTAGCAACTCTCTTAGCTCTCAATTCATTTTGGAATTGGGCGCCCCCTTCCCTCCTCACTCTAAGGAAGGAAATCTCCACGCCAACCCGTGCCTTTGGCAATTGGCGTCCTTCTCATCTCCCTCTTTCTTAGTTAGGAAACCGCCACCTGGCTTCACTCCCCTTAGGAACCCTTGACCAGCCAAGTCAACCCTCACCAGCTAGGAAAGTCTTAGCAAGTCCCAACCGCGCCAAGCCTTACTTCGTTTTGAGTAAGCCTTCACGCGCCAACCTAGTCAACCCCCCTAAGTCGACTTATCCCATTTTGGTAACCCGCGTCCTTGAGCCTCCTTTCCTCTTATTCTGGAAAGTAGCCCTAGGTCCTAAGGCAGCCAAGGTCAACGCTGCCTAAGTGATTCGGACCCACCTCTTGCACGGCTAGACCCAAGCCGCCACCTCTCTTCCGCACCTTCTTCATTCCTTAGCGTCTTGACTTGATTCAAGTCAACCCAGCCGCATCTGAACCTAAGCCAGTCCTTAGTCCACCTTGTCCCAGCTGTCCCTAAGCCTTGACTTAGCTCACCTAAGCCACGACCTAGCCAGCCATCCATAGCCGGACCTCCCTCGTAGCTAGGTCTGCCCGAGCTCTAGACCGAGCTCTCCTCCTTCCCGTAGTTAGGCTCTCCCGGGTTCTATACCGAACCCAGCCCTTCCGAAGGTCATCCCCACGCACAGCGGGACCCTTCCAGCTTCGGCACACCCCTTGCTGCCGCGCTCCCTTCACGGCCAGGCGGGCCTCTTCCAGCAGTAGCTTGTGACTTGCTGCTGTCCCTTGCTCACGGCCAGGAGGGCCGTATTCCAGCAACTCATCGGCATCCCTAGCCAGCCATTTGAAGACTTCCGGTGTAGCGTCCACTTCATCGCGAGATCCAGTTCGCTGCCGACCTCAACCGGAGTCCTCCTCGTTTGTTGCTGCATTGCCCGAGGTTGGGGATTCACCTCGTGGCCTTCTTGCTGAAAGCCAAGATTAGCTTGGCCGGTAACGCCCTCTCACTCCCTTGTAGTTTCGCGGGTCGGGTGCATTTGCTTTCGTATTTGCTTGAGCCCGGCTTCGGCCATGGTTGGTTCCAGCGGTACCTCGACGGCCCTTGGCCTAGACACGACCGCTAATCGACGAGCCTACCTAGGGTATTGGGTGTGGTTTGTTACGCGTAGTTATGGTTTGTGTGGTTTGTATGGTTTGATCTTGAGTGAGTTGCAAGAGCATTTCTGTATCGCACACGGTTGTACGGCCTCGCATCCCTAGTAGTTTTCTGTAGTAGGTTTGACTTTAGATAGGTTTTTGGGATTACCCTTCCATGTATTCACGTCCTATTGGGTTTGCGCCGGGGTCCTGTCCGGTCGGGTAGTTCCTTGTATTATTTGTTTAGGTTTTTGGTCTAGATTCCTCGAGGCGATCTTGGCATTAGGACCTCGGCTCCTTGGGTCGGCCCGTTGGGGTCGGGATCCTAACAATTGGTATCAGAGACGTATGAAACTCCAACAATTCTGAACAGAATGATTCATAGGACCGTTAGGCTTGGGCGCATGGTCAACAAGATGAACGCGATGCTCGCCAGGATGGATCACAGAGAGGCGATCAGAAACAAGAAAATAGCCAGCGATAATAGACGGACTGAGCTTACTACAGAATCTGAAACTGAATCAGATTCGTCTAGTGAGGATGAAAAGTCTCCCCTTCTCCAAAGACGCCTAAGAAAATAGTGCCAAAAGAGTACGAATTAGAAAGCGAAGAAGAGACTTCGTCTGAAACCGAAGATGATAGTAGCACGGATTCTTCAAGGGATGAAGAGATAGAAGTGCCAAGTCGGGAGTGTGCCAATATCGGCGCCCTCAAGCCTTCAGAACGTGCAAGGACTGAAATTTCAGAAAAAGGGATCTTGGAGCCCCTCCTAGCGTTATCCCTAGTAGCAGCACAGTATCACGTCAAAGGATACTAAAGGCATACTTGGCCCAGCCAAGACAATCTGTGCTACACGGCCTTTGGAATGGGTTAGCCTAGAACAACGAATGAGAACCAAAGGCCCAACCAGCAACAACGGCCAAGCGTGAGCGAAATTGGATTAAACCTCAAGGTGGCTTTGATGCGTTTTTAGGACTTTCCCGAACTTGAACGGTCTAACCTATAGTCGAGTCCTAATCCGAGTTCGCACGAGGTAGTCTAGGTCGAACCTAGGCAAAAGGGGGTTGAGCCGGTCCAAGCTCAACCGTGCGCCCAAGCAAGTGGATCCAAATGATCCACAGACCATTTTATTTGGACGAATAGCGTCCATTAGGATTGAGTTATTGGAGCTCGTTTTTGGATCCCATGGAGTTCCGTTTTTGGACCCCATGGAGTTCCGTTTTTTGACCCCATTGAGTTCCGTTTTTGGATCCCATGGAGCTCCGTTTTTGGATTTCATTTGAGTTCCGTTTTTGGATCCATTTGAGTCTGTTTTTGATTTGTTTCTTTAGTGAACCGGTTCAGAATGTGAACCGAGTTGCTTAGGCTGTTATTTAAGTCATTGAATTCATGTAAATGTTATGCTTTTGAATAATGAAAATGAATTGAGGAATTGTGTTGGGCGGAATGCCCTTTCTCTCTCTCGTACTCCCCTTGGCTCACCCCTCTCCCGCGGTGGTCTCCCTTCTCTCCTTGGCGTCCCTCCTCATCCATGGCGCAGCCTCTTCTCCTCCACTCGTCCTCAAGGTATCTCCCTAGCCTAACGTCAACTCTCTTGGCGTCATCTACCTTTCGAATCCCAAGGTGAAGATCTACATCGTCTTCAGCCCTCTTGTCAACCGAAGGTCTCCCTCTTCCACTCGTCCTTGTTTTCTGGTTTCTTCCTCTTCCCCTCGACCTAAGGATCACGGCCAAAGGAAAGCAGCAAGCTCCGGCGCGCGGCGTCTCCAACGGACCACGAAGAATACCCCACGAGCATTTTCTTAAAGCACGGTGCCTTCCTTCTCAAGCACAAAGAAGGTTGTGAGGCTGTCTTCATCCCGGGAAGGCTGCAGCAACTTGGGCGACCTGGTAGCAGCAGAAAAGACATCAAAAGTGGCGCAAGAGATTAAGGTTAGTACGTAGAGAAAACAAGAAGAGTTGGTGAGCAACACGTTGCTCGGATTTGTTATTGTGTTCGGCTAGAAGGAGGACTTCACTCCCTCGGTGTACACCCGAGAGTTTGAGCTCTCATCCCACGGCTGAAAACAGCACCAAATTCTTGCTTACGCGTCTCAAGAACTCCTTGGCTTTCTTGAGTTCTTTCCCTCATGCTACGCGCGAAGGCTCCCCACGAGCGTCCTCAAAAAAGGGCCTCTTTGGTTGCCTCCGTTTTTGAGCAAAACGGATGCACAAATCCAGCAAGCAAAAAGGGCTTGCAAGGTGCGTCAAAAGGCGTCAAAAAAAGAAAAGATACAAAGAAGAAGACGCCCCATCAAGAGGAATCAAATAGTGGAAAAATGAGCTTCATCCGGTTGATTAATCGCAGTATTTAGCCTCGGCCTGAATTCAGCAAATCCGGTGAACTTTCTGTTGATTCCGCCAGCTTTTGGCTAATTCCGGTGTGGACTAATCTGCCCCTGATCGTGGAAAAGCTTAGTTACAAATCAAGGGTATTCTGGTCCTTGTTTGGAGGAGCGCACTAGGGCGTTCAACCCTAGCCGCCGGTGCTAGCTCGCACCTCCCTTGGCCGCCGGTCTTCATTTGGTAAGTCCCCTCTCCTTCCTTGTTTTGTTTAATCCCAGCCGTTGCCTTAGCCACGTGTCAGCCATCCCATGACCTCCAGATTAGCCCAGCCACCTGTCCTCCTTGATTGATCTCGTCCCATTCGCATATCCCCTTAGCCCTCATCGCATCCCACCGATTTAGGAAATCCATCCTTAGCGCCACCCCCAATTCCGTTTTTGTTGCCTTGTCTTTAGTCAACCGAAATCTCCCTTGTATCCTAACCCTTGGTGTCGCCACGTGTCATCATCCTAGCCTACTCCACCTGCCACCTCACCAGCTAGTCCCTCCCTCGTCGAGCAGCCTGGCCCCACACGCTTTCTCCTTGCTCCATCGCCTAAGTCCTCTACCGCTTTCTTAGAAACCACACGCAAATTTCCTTTTGTGTTGGAATCTTGAGGTAGCGCCACCTCCTACTTACCAAAACCCATTCCCAACTTCGTCTCCTCCATTTTTGGTATCTTACCCAAGCCCCTTTCCACCTCGTGCTCCCTCATCATGACCCCACCTAAACCGAGCCAGCTCCTTCCTTCCACCTCGTCAACCAATTCTTTGTAGGCCCCACATATTCCACTTGTCATCCTTAGAACCCACCCTCGTCTTGCTTCTCCCTCTCGTTCCCCTTGCCCCAATCTTGCCCTTGGCCCACACGAGGTCTCCCTTCCCTCGTCAAGCCTTACCGCATCCCTTAGCATCCTCACGCGGTTTCCCAACTTGGAAGGGAAGTCACACGAGAGTGCCACCTCCTCCTTGCCCCAGCTCGTCTCCTCCCTTTTTGGTATCATACCTTAGCTCCTTGCCACCTCGTGCTTACCCTCTTGACCCCACCTGAACCGAGCCAGCTTCTTCCTTAATTAGGACTTACCTAAATTAGGACAAGGACAAAATACACCCTATATATCACCCCCCCTGTACCCGGATTTTTCAGAAATTGAAAATACTAGGTTATAAACATTTCTTGCATGAGAGTTGGAGCTGAGCAAATCCGCCATAAATTGCAATTTGTACTACCTATGCAACCATTTTAACACTCCTTCTAAAAGACAAATACCAGGTTATAAACATTTAATGCATGAGGGTTTATCCTAACTCTCCATGTACATAATCCAGGTTATAAACAATTAATGCAGGAGGGTTGAGGGGTGCGAAACACTTATTTCAATAATCATAACTCGAATGTGAATGAGAGTTAACTAATCCTAACTCTCTGTACAAGTGGGTGGTGTGGCAGGTAGACCCCACCCACTTGTAGGGCATACAGCCCAAAATGTGGGCGGCGTGGTAGGTAGACCCCGCCCACTTGTGGGACTGTATGTCCGTCAGAGAGTTAGGATTAGTTAACTCTCATTCATAATTTGATGGATAGTTAGTAATTACCATAATCCTAATTCTCAGCATCTATAATCTATCAACTCTCTAAACTACCATCCCTCTAATTATTACTACAACATCTAGAATCTATCAACTCTCTAAACTACCATCCCTCTAATTATTACTACAGAATCTAGAATCTATCAACTCTCTAAACTACAATCTCTCTAATAATAATGTCCAAGTTATAAATAATTTTCCATAATCCTAACTCTCTGTACAAGTGGGGGTCGTCCACTACTACGACCCCACTTGTGGGGCGTCCACTACTACGCCCCAAAGAGAGTTAGGATTATGGAAAATTATTTATAACTTGGACATTATTATTAGAGAGATTGTAGTTTAGAGAGTTGATAGATTATAGATTCTGTAGTAATAATTAGAGGGATGGTAGTTTAGAGAGTTGATAGATTCTAGATGCTGTAGTAATAATTAGAGGGATGGTAGTTTAGAGAGTTGATAGATTATAGATGCTGAGAATTAGGATTATGGTAATTACTAACTATCCATCAAATTATGAATGAGAGTTAACTAATCCTAACTCTCTGACGGACATACAGTCCCACAAGTGGGCGGGCCACGCCACCCACTTGTACAGAGAGTTAGGATTAGTCAACTCTCATTCATATTCGAGTTATGATTATTGAAATAAGTGTTTCACACCCTCAACCCTCCTGCATTAATTGTTTATAACCTGGATTATGTACATGGAGAGTTAGGATAACCCCTCATGCATTAAATGTTATAACCTGGTATTTGTCTTTTAGAAGGAGTGTTAAAATGGTTGCATAGGTAGTACAAATTGCAATTTATGGCCGATTTGCTCAGCTCCAACTCTCATGCAAGAAATGTTTATAACCTAGTATTTTCAATTTCTGAAAAATCGGGTACGGGGGGATGATATATAGGGTGTATTTTTCCAGATGGAAACCTCAACCTGGCTCTGATACCAATTGTTAGCATCCCGACCCCAACGGTCCGACCCAAGGAGTCGAGGTCCTACTGCCAAGATCGCCTCGAGGGATCTAGACCAAAAACCTAAACAAATAATACAAGGAACTACCCGGCCGGACAGGACCCCGGCGCAAACCCAATAGGACGTGAATACACGGAAGGGGTAATCCCAAAAAACCTAACTAAGTCAAAACCTACTACAGAAAACTACGAGGGATGTGAGGCCGTACAAGCGTGCGCGATACAATAGTACTCTCGCAACTCACTCAATTCAAACCATCAAACCACACAAACCACAACTACTCGTAACAAACCACACCCAATACCCTAGGTAGGCTCGTTGATTAGCGATCATGTCTAGGCCAAGGGCCGTCGAGGTACCGCTGGAATCAACCAAGGCCGAAGCCGGGCTCAAGCAAATACGAAAGCAAGTGCACCCGACCCGCGAAACTACAAGGGAGTGAGAGGGCGTTACCGGCCAAGCTAGTCTTGGCTGTCAGCAAGGTGGCCACGAGGTGAATCCCTGACCTCGGGCAATGCAGCAACAAATGAGGAGGATTCCGGATGAGGAAGGTAGCGGACTGGATCCCGCGACGAGGTGGAAGTTACACCGGAAGTCTTCAAATGGCCGGCTAAGGACGCCGGGCG
>NW_022204830.1:0-63650 GCF_008831285.2 Nymphaea colorata | reverse complement strand
CCCAACCCAACCCCAACCCCAACCCCAACCCCAACCCCAACCCCAACCCCAACCCCAACCCCAACCCCAACCCCAACCCCAACCCCTGCTTGGCATGATGATGATGCTAAGATATTGCATTAATACAATAAAAATTAAATCCATTCCTAACCCACCAAGAGGATATAATATATAGTGATCCTTAAGCTGATGAATACCATTTTCCATTATAACTTTATTATTTTATTCGCCAAATAATGCGCAATAAATCGCCAAACAGATACAAATACCTTCCACTCGCCGACGACAGCATCATCTCCACCCTCTAAAGACGCAGCTACAACCGAGTCATCGATCAGCTCAACTCCGAAAACCAATACCTCAGCAAAACATGCATGAACTCATCGTCGAAAATATGGCCTCAAAAATAAGCTCTACTACGGCTGGGATAACACCTACAAGACCAAACAGAACGGCAAAAACGATGTGAGTGAACAGATGCAAAGATTGGAGAGGCAGTCCAAGTCCCCATACGAAGCAAGAAGGCCTGAAAGATCGCCCCTCTGGAAAAAGCAACAATAAAAGCAACAGCAAGAGTAATACAAGGAGAGTGAGCCAGTCAAGCACGAGAGGCAGAATTCTCCAGGCGGTTCAGATTTCAAGCGCGAGACCATCATCGAAGAACTTTCATAGTCGAACTTCCAAAGCAAGAACGAAACTCCGAAGGCCAAGGATTAAAAAAGAGGCATTTTCCTCTCCAAGAGACTGGAGAAATCGAACAAACAAATGAGAAGATGGTGAAATCGGTTGAGAATTTAAGAAGATAGCCACCTAAAACGAAGAAGAACAAAAACCTGATGAAAAAGCTGATGAACACGTCGAAAGAGAGATCAGCTAGACTGAGAAAATAGTGATCCATAGCGGATAGCTAAACATAGCCAAGCATAACTAAAAAGATAATCCCGAAAAAGGAACTCCTTAAACCAATAAACAGAAGACTAAACACAAATACGATAACAGTCCCTATCTTCAGGCTCTGAGCTCCAACAGCAAGACATAATCAAGCTACGTCTACTCCATAACTTCCCCAGCAGTCTCAAGGAAGCTTTACGACAATCCTTCCTCCTACAAAAGGCCAAGGTATACCAACCAGGCATACCTAAACTCCACCTTTAGATGATGATTATCTATCATGATTGCTATCAATAATAAATATAATGTACGGCAAGTATGCGGATCGCAGAGTCTACCAGCACTTCGTCCATACGTATTCCAGAGTCCCATACCTCGATCACGAAATATTCAATATCGGAGAAAGATCAAAAAGACTTTAACGGTAGGCCACGCACAGAGCAACCTCTGCAAGACAAGGTAACCTTACTAACATTATAGGACTGGAAAGGATAAACAATATGTCAGTACAACTCTAGAAGACTTTGAAATAGTCCAAGGATAGGCGAGAGAAGGAGTTTTCTGAGTTCATCCACTCTTCGGATAAAACTAAAAAGGGAGATTAAGAGGAAAAGAAGCTGTGGAGCCATCTGACAACATCGATATGAAGCCAGTAACTAACTAGCCAAACCAATCCTACCGATAGAAGCTTCATGGCACGAACTCAACTAGGACCAGCAGCCATAAAAAATACTTTAGACAGATTTATTAATGAATTATTCTTATTTCCTCATTACTATTTTGCTTCAAACGGCTTCGCTCATAAATTAAAGCCATGACGATTTCAAATATCTTTGCTCAGATAATGGGTATGATGATATGCATATTGATATTAGAATTTGTAAGACGAAATCATTATAATATCAAATGGCTAAAGCAGAGCTCTTGCAAAATTAGTAATGGAGTATACGATAGCAAAAAGAGTTTAAAAAGGTGTAGCTATAGGTCAGAGATACCCTAATCATGTTCTTTTTCGATAACATGCGTTAGCCAATTTTCCACAAGAACACTTTTTACTACGACAGGGTGGAGTTGGCAAAGCTGGTAGACTTCTATGACTTCTAGCGCATGATGCGTCCATTCAAGTAGTGCAGAGGCTACATGCGCTGCTACTATTGGGGAATAGCTGTTGCAACGGCATATATCATGCTTATGTTAACCCTCATCCCTATGCTTTTTTCCAAGTGTATAATCTATCTATATGGCTGGTCGTTTACGGAACAGGAGTTGCACTATGCCTAATCCTCTAATTCATATATTGCTATACGAGAAGATTAGCTTTGAAGGAAATAGCTGATATTGCAAACACATCGATAATCAATAGGTATAAATAACAATCATCTTCGATAAAATAAAACCCATCTTCTGCAGAAGACTTTCTGATGCTCTATCTGGAATCTAAGAGTGTCCCATATTGAAATTAAGTCACGTTGGATGCTTGACGATGGAAATTCAGTCAAATTGTATATTCAAAGAGGCGAATTCTTCGCATCAGACGATAACCCTAACACGCAACATTCTACAGAAAGAAATTTACATTTGAAGATAAAAAGCTATAGAAATTATTCCATTTGAATAGTTTTAGAGCTGCTAAGGCCTTTCAAGTATAATCCCAATCTTCAGAAGCTATTTTACCTTAAGAATTGGCAAATATTGTATAATCTTATTTGTCCTTACATTTTTCGGCTCAGTGTCGGTGGGTTCATGGACGTATAAAATGTGCCAATTATGATTATTGGATTTGTGATTTCTATTGGAATGTATTTCCTCTTTCGATTATTCGCAAAAAGAGATCAATCCTAAAGAATAAATGACCCTGGAGCTGCATTATTCTGCAAACAGGTGAGCTTGCAGAATGAAAAATCAGTATATCTATCCATGTCGATAGAAAAAGCTTGATGAAATAGAAGTATAAACTCTACTGCTTTGAAATTAAAAAAATACACAGTAAGCGTACGAATCGTTATGAAGAATTGATCAATATCACTTTTAATGATATTTTACATCCTTACCTATTCCCTAAAAGGTCTATCTATCCATAATGAAGCCTGCAAGCGGTGCAAACTTAGTTTGATATTTAAACAACCCCTGATAAGTAAGGTAGTTTTGGTTTATAATTCAAATGTTGGCTAAGTCCCCAAAGTACATCTTCTACCTCGTCTATTTTTCAGCATTGGTGGTGGTGGCCGTGCACTTCATCCTCAACCTTGGCCTCTCCTACACGGACTCCAACGGATGCTACCGCACCTACACCCCAGCCACCGGCAATCTCACCACAACCACCAAATCCTTCTTCGACCCGCTGCAGGCCCAGTGCCAAGTGCTCACCTGATCTCACCTGATATTCATCTCTTCGTTTTTGAGTTGCGTGGTGATAGAATGGGTATGGTGGTGTGGCGTATATAATTAATGAGCCAGGACTTCCGGTTGAAGTTGAGCAAGAACTACGAGCAGAAGTTGCACCGGGACCACATCGAGATCCTCAAGGGACAGAAGATGGTCAATTCCGTGACCTACCGCATCCCGCTCGAGGACCACACGGTGGGAGACCTGCTGCGCATCTACCTGCTCAAGAACAGCGAGGTGAAGTTCGCAGGGTATCGGGTGCCGCATCCGCTGGACGACATGCTGGAGGTGAAGGTGCAGACTGCCTCCGAGGACACCAACAAGACCGTGAAGGAAACTTTGAAGAAATTGCAAATCGACCTCTTCCAGCTCTAAAACTAGTTTTAAACAGCAGCCAGTGATAAGCTCCGCGAGATTAGCTGATCTGCATATAGATTCGAACCCACCCATATAGAAGTATAAGCAACCCCTAAACTACCAGCCATAGATAATTTTTTATAAATGACATTTTTACATCTTCTCGCCCTACTCTTGAGCGTGACCATTCTTGAGGGAAAATTGCAGCAAGTGGTCAGCCTCTTCCGACACGGCGCCAGGTATCACATCAACAGCTACTATGACGGCAATTCGACAGAGAAATGTGGGGAGAGCTGACGGCTGTGGGGATGCGGCAGCACGAGACCCTGGGAAGCATGCTTCGCGACGACTACATCGAGCACCTCGGCTTCCTCGAGAAGGACTACGTCTACAACTCCATCCAGGTCTACTCGACCGACGTGAACCGCACCATCGAGAGCGCTCGCAGCCAGCTCTACGGCCTCTACCCGTGGGATCAGGCAAGAAATTGCCCAAACTGCCCAAGGAGTACCTCGTCCCCCCCTACACCAACCAAACCGACTGCGAGGAGCAGGAGTACATCCTTCCCCACGCCTACCTGCCCTTCCAGATCAAAATGAACGACTCCATCGTGATGACCGACTGCACCAACTGGGACAGCCTGGTTCAGAAAAACATCAACAGTCAGAAGCTAGTCTACGACGAGATGATCCTGACCTACAGTCCCTTCCTCAAGAAGATAGGAAATATATTCGGGATGATCCTGCAGCCATGAACCTATCTAAGATTAGCTCCCTCTACGATACGCTGACCGTGGACAAGTACCTAAACAGGCCGTTCCCTAAGGACCTAACCGATGACGACTACCTGAACATGCGTCACCTGCACTACTGGCTGAACTACTTCAAGATCAACTTCAACCTCTCCAAGGCCATCAATACGGGCAAGCTCAACCGCCTGCTCCAGGATTTCGACGGAAGGATCAGCAATCCCAGCCAAGTGCTCAAGTGGACCTTCCTCAGCGCCCACGATACCGATATCTCGGGCATGCTGCTCGACCTCAACGTCTCTTCTGCCAAGTGCGTGGAGTAGCTCTACCGTAACGGTAAGACGGATGCGCTGAACTGTGACCCAGGGCAGGAGTACGCGTCCAGCATCATCTTCGAGCTGCACTCCGATAACGGTAAGGACTACTACGTGAAGATAAGCACGACGGGAAGTACGTCTATCTTTGCGAGCAGAAGAGCACCAGCTGTCCCTACGAGGAGTGGAAGAGCAGAGTGCAGCAAAACATCATCATCAATAACATCAAGGAGATTTGCTTCATCACCAACGATCTAGAGACACCCTCGCGCTACGAATCAGCAGCAGCTTGATCAGATTCGACATTATCATCATCATTTTATATTAATATAGAGGCAAAATTTAATTACATCGAAAGATAACTGATACATGCATGCTTATATGCTATGTAGGCTTTTAAACATAAGGCTATCAACCGTTAATATAGGTAAAACTGTTTGAAGACTTTTGCTAATCGATTTGCAGGAGTATTGAAAATCCAATCTTTATTAGACAATCAATCAGCATATTCTTGCCTCCCAGAACGAAAAAAAATACTAAATTTCCATTTCGATATTCTTGAACAATATTTTAACTTATTTATGATAATCTCCATATTCCAATTTAGATAGTAATTAAAGATACGATGAGAGTATACACTCATTTGCAAGCCGAGCTTTCCAAGATGCCAACGCCAAAGAGTATAAGTGGAGAGTGGAGGCAGGAGACGCAGCTGATTGGGAGGATTTCATTGTGGCTAGCATCATCTTCAAGGACTACAAGAAAGGCGACAATGTCATCCTCAGCTACTACATCTACAAATTAGACAAGGTTTCAGGAAGTTCAGCTCTCTTACGAAATTAGGAGCCCTTCTAAGGAGATATTCTAGAACTCAGGAGGTTATACTAGCGGTGAATTCCCCAACTTCGATAACGAAAATGCAGCGGAACAACTCATGAGCGAAGTGGTTAATAAACTCACCAACGAGTTCAACGGGAAAGGAATGAGAGAGGAGGGAAGAGACGCCTTCAAATTGGTCTAAAAGGTAGGATGGGCGCCGGAGGCCCAAGGTTGAAATCATAAGAAGTGGCAACAAGTGGTTATATATCGGAACAGTGGCTGCACTTCTTGCGGTAGGAGGATGGTTCGCATGGAAATCCCTCAAGAAGGAATGATGGCTCTGTATAACAGTAAAACAAACCACCTCTATTTTAGTTTTAGCCTTATTGTTTATAATAATAAAGCCGATTTCCATGAAGAGCCTCTATCGGTCGAATGCCACCATCGAAACCTACCAGGTGAGCCAGAGCAGCGTCCACAATTGTCCTTCCTGTCGGTGCAAGAGCACGGACGCATCCATGTATGCCACCCCTCAAATAGAAAGCTGAGCCACAGCATCAGCCAGCCGTACCTTAGCAATACCCTCAATTAGCAGAATCTCTATCTGTCTAACCATCTCAGCGAAGCCGCTTCCGATAAGTTCCCCGCAAGGCCTTACAATTCCTTCATTTTTCATCAACCAAACAATAAAACCACGTCAAATTCGCTGCCGTTTCGCCACAAAAAACTAATATTTCCTTCTCCTATACCAGTCCGCCAAGAATAAGAAGCACCACAGCTCGGAATCGAGGTTTAATACGCGAAAATTCAAAAATTTGCATTTTCCACAAATTAGCCATGAGGAAGAAGATAGTGTACATGTCAAAAAAGTTGTCAAAAATACTGTTGAAAGTAACCCCTATTATGAAGTCTATACCAAGGAGAAAACTCCAGAGAAGCATAGAATCCTGAAGATGAAGAAGGACAAATCTAAGCAAAAGCTGGAAATCACCTTATCGAAAAAGAGTAGCAGCCACCAGAGCATATAAAAAGACGAATAGCTTCAGATCGCATGCCACAATCCAATCCTGTGCAACGATTACGAGATGGAAGGCCCCAGGAACACCCCCATCAATGCTCTATGGATACACGTCAACGAGCGAAGCCAGAAAACGCTGAAAGAGGAAGAGATAAGTCGATACGTGAACAAGGACAACCTGCCAGCAAGCATCGACAACATCCAGCACAGCCAGGCCTCCAGGAGGTCCATCAACATCATCAACGTCACTCCAGTAGCTTCCCAGCAGCAACTTTCATCAGCGTACATACCCCCGCCCCAGAAAACGACGCCAGAAGCATCCTCCCACCGCAAATACCCCACCATCGAGTCCATCGACGCCTACGAGACCAGAGTCTACGTGGAGAATGTCTCAGAACAGGTCCGCAAAACTACTCCCGCGAAGACACCAGCCTCCGCTTCCTCAAATAGTCCAGCCAGAAGGGATCGTCACTCTCACGGCCCAAGAGCGAGGAAATTGAGTTGGCCCGGAGCATAACCGAAGAGCTGGAGCTGCATTTCGACTACTACTATCCACAAGACGAGAGCGACCGTTCCCTTTCCATCCATGTGGGCCTGTGAGCTATTAAAGCGAGCGGGTGACTGATATTCATGAAGCTTTGAAAAAATCACTTGACTTGGTGTCCAGGTTAGCCTTATCGTTCTTTTCGAACTTCTGGAAGGTGATGTAGCGTTCCAGTTCGTTACTGACTGGCTGGCCCACCTGCATTTCCCGTATCCTTTCTGTGAGTTGTTTGATGCGTTTTCGTAGCTAATCGTTTTATTGATCTATTTTGTCTTCTTCTTTGAGGAGGAACTGCTGCTGCTGGCGCAAATTCTGGCGCTCCAGTAGCAATATGTTGCTAATTTTTTTTACTGCTGGTAGTTTTCCTCCCGCTTTATCTGCTACACAATCGATGCTTATGATCCCTTGGAGATGTTTCTGTGGTGCTGGTCAGCCATGCACCGTTTCCTGGGAGAATTGAAGTGGAGGGGGTGGCAAGTGAGATCAGCGGCCTTCTGCTGGCGGGTACTGGTTGGGATCGAGTTGGGCGTGGAGGATCTTGGCTAGGTAGGCGATTGTGTCCTTCTTGGGAGAGAGGACTGAGGGAGCGTCACTCTTGGCTCGCAGGATGAGGTTCTATTTCTATTTGTTCCGAATCATCTTTAAATTCTAAACTCCATTAGCCATTAATCGTAGGGTGAATGCAATACGGTATTTGAGTTGACTTGGTCTGTTTTTTGAAATATTGCCGCTTGCAGTTAGTCTGACAAGAATGAAGTTGATATAAAAATCACCGTGAGGTCTGTTTTCCGCATGAGTCCTTCTTCGCCCTCCACTTCTTCACCTGCAGGTTCGAGTACTCGATCGATCTAGAGATCAGATTCACCACCTCCTGCCTCCGCGATGATTCACAACCGCATCGCACCCTCACCTCCCTCGACAGCAGGCCAGCCTCAACATCCACTCTGAGTAAAATAGAAGGTACCTGAAGCCCTACAGGCAGCGTCGAAGTTGGTCCATCACTTATTCCGATGGCTCCTTAAGCAAGATATCGATTATGTACTAGGCTTCAATCATTTCGGAGGAGGCCATTTGTCGAGGCGCAGTCTCTTCTCCCCTCGGGGAGCCGCTCTCCGAGCCCTTGCCGCCCTTCGCCGGAGAGTTGGGCGAGGTTACGAAGAGGTTTTGGATGTGCGCGTCGTCAGGATTGTAGTAGAGCCGGTGGTCGACCCAGCTCCGAATGGTGGTTGCTGAGAACTGCCGCATGAGGATGTACCAGTGGTAGAAGTGGGGGTTGGTCCGGCGGTCGGGGTAAGCTGAATAGGTGAGGATTTACTCTAACTTTGGAGGAGAGATAGGAAAATGGAGCCGTCGAGGTAGCCGGGAAGGCTATTGCGGCTCAAAAAAGTATACTTTGCCAAAGCGGACTCAATCTCTGATATTTTGGGAGAATTTTCTAACAATTTCATCAAAAGTCAATTATCATTATAAATAACATGATTTCGCTTGCATATAAATGGCATTACATTTCCCATATTCGCAAATTATTGACAATCATTTAAAAAATACTTTTTTTAATCGGGAATGAAACATCATCGATATTAAATATAGAACGGACGACGTAACTCGAGATATAATGCTTAGTTTTTGCGAAAAGGAAGGGTTTGGAGTTTTGAAGTTGCATGGAAGGGTGGAGGATGGATGGAGGTGGGGATTGATAAGATTATGGGCCGGTTGAGTTATTAGTTATATTGTATTTGAGAGTTATCGAATTGTGAATAATAAAGTAAAGATTTTTAGAAAAAATAAATAAATAAACAAACGATTTATTACTGGGATTAGCAGATTAGCGTTCCTCTTTCCCGCCGAGTGCCTTTATTGCTATTTATGGACCATCAGTATAATAACGCCCAACAGCGAGCAAGAATATCCATAGAAGTTCATCCACTCCATCACAAAAATTCTATATTTGCCCATGGAGGGGGTTTGATCCTCGGGAGAATAGAATTTTCTTGCAAAGTTGCAAATAGTGCCTTTTCTACTGACATGATCGATAAGTTCCAACTATCTGAACCGTAAAACATATATACAAAAGATCAAAACTTGCCCTCCTCAAGCCTCCGCCTCCATCTTACCCTCAACCGCAAACACAATCTCGCCTCAGAGTCCGATTTCTATAGTTCCATCTCGATCTTCTCGCCCTACATCGGGGAATTCGGCGATTTTTTATGCTCGAACGAAAATCCCTCGAAGAGCTTGCCGTCGCCGAAGCTGGAAGTGTGCGACTCGATGGAGCAAGTGGTAAACTCCCTGTCGAAGTGGGAGACGTCGCTTTCGCAGTGGATCACCGGCACGAAGAGGGATTGATCTGCTTCTTGACGAGCTTGTCCCAGTCGATGCCGTTGAACCAGGGGTGGGACTTGAGGGCGGCCACGTGCTTCATCCGCTCCTCGGGGTACTTGCAGAAGAGCTTGCTGAAGAGGTCCTTCAGACTGCTGCTCCACGTCTTCGTCATATACGGATCCTCCTTCTTGATGCGCTCAAACAGCTAGCTACGATTCTTGGTGTAAAAAGGGGGCAAGCCGTGGACAGTTAATAAATGAGAGAGCCTAGCACCACCAATCGACTGCTTTTCCGTGTCCTTGTTCTTAATCACCTCTGGGCAAGGTACTAAGGCGTCCCACAGACAGAAAAGGTATCGAATCCCCCACGATATTGTTCTTCGATAGTCCGAAGTCTGTCAGTTTGATATACCCATCGGCGCCGATGAGCACGTTTTACGGCTTCAAACTGAATAAGTTTTTATTTACTCTCGTATATGATGTTCTGGGAATGCAGGTACTCCAGAGCCAGCAAGATCTGTGCGGCGTAAAAGCGAGCCCTATGTCAGATATATAGATACTCGAGCTCGTTGAGTCTCTTCCTCTTGGAGAGTAGGCCGAAGAGCTATCCGCCTTGGCAATACTCGAGGACTAAGAAGATCTTCTTTTCGTCTTGGAAGGCGGAGTGGATCTTGATGAGGAAGGGATGGTCGATTTTGGTGAGTATGTCCCTTTCCATCATCACTCTCTTGACTTGTTTTTTCTCTTCGATGTACTTCTTCTTCATGGACTTGATGGCGTAGAGCTGTCCGTTGTCCTTCCTGCGGACCAGGATGACCTTCGCGTAGGAACCCTTGCCAATAACAGAAAGCATGGCATAGTCGTCGAGAGGACTCGGCTATTGCATTGTCTAGATGGTTCAACAATTTTAGATTATAGCCACGGATAGGCAGGACAAATAAATCGTCAATAATCTACTGGAGGTCAACGGTAATCCAACCAAATCTAAAATGCGGGCTGAGTGGTGGGGGTATTAGTGGAAATGGAATGGGCTAGTTATTAGAATAAAGTATCAGTTAATAATGGCAAGGGCCTCTTCCATGATTTTATTACAGTTTATGGCTTTGTCTAGATTGGCTTTTTTAAGTATTACTGCATTTTTTGCTCCATTTCCTTAGCTTGCTGCTCATTTGGGCCATGTCCTTGAGCCATTTCCAAAGCTACTTTAGGATCGTGCATCTCCACCCATTATCTTGCCGTACATGTCTTTCAAATTGCATATGAATTGCCTATTAATCTCCTCTTCCTTTTTTGCAGCCTATCGTTACTTTAAGTTAGCTTTTTCATCATCTCCTATGCAGGAAATTACTTTTGGTCAATATTTCGTTCCTTTAGTTCTCTTTGCTTGAAATTCTAGTGGCTGTTGGAAGGATATTTGCTGAATCGACTGCAAATTCATTTTTCTTCTGCCTTAATTGGCTCAACTCCTACTCTGCGCTGATATTGTACTGCATCATCTACTCGATTTACTGCCTAAGGTCCTCGACTGCTTGCTAATACTCGATCGACCCTATTTTGGTGATTTGGTCCAGTTGGGTGTTGCAATAGTAAAGCTCGTACTTTAGCCGGTCAATCAAATCCTCTGCTCCGAGATTTGCCTCCGTAGAGAAATGTTTTCGGCCTCAAGCTAATCCATCCTCTCCTTCTGATACTATTACTCAGCATTAGCTCTTCGGTCTACTTTATAGTCATATTGTCTTGTGTCCTTCTCTTCAAGAAACGCGTATGCATCTTTTGGCTTTAGGGTATATTTTTCGTACAGTTCAAAGTATTTCTGCTGCGGATGGTGCCGATAGTCTGTCTATGTGTTTGCTCTAGCGAGTAATATATCGAATCGTAGCATTTTTGGGAGTTCCTGGCCTTCGACATAAATAACTAACTGTTACTTATAATAATATCCGAACATTCAAGGGGATTGCTCCTATTTTGCGAAGCTCTTGTGTGGGTTAGAAGTGATATAATATCAAAGCGGTAGAATATCTCCAAAATGCCTCTGCGCTTCTCTGCTTAATTCTCGTCTAGCAGGTGACCGTCCTTGTTGGATATGAATCTCTCCTGCTGCGTGTCATAGTAGTATTTGTATGTGCCTGTGGACGGAGATGTGTAGAAGAGCGTGCTTAAATCACTGTTTGATTCAAGGAGGAAGTTGCCATTGGCTGTAGCCACTTAGAGCCTATTCAATCCACTGAATTGCACATCAATTTTGCCTACCTTTTGGTTCTTGGCAAGCTAAAGAAAGGAATCGCGAAGGCGGATCAGCTTGAGGAGGGCAGCTTGTTCGAAGATTTATTTGTTGATGATGATGCTGCATATCAAGCTCGTTACATCTCTGCCTCTAGCGGTTTTTGAAAGGTGCGCAAACGCTTGCTGTTCTGGATAATTCCGAACAGGATTTGCTTGGCCAGCGCTTTCATCACAAATAAGCTATAATTAAAATGGAAGCATGCAAATCAGAAATATTATTTGCGGACGGTCAAGCTTTGACTTCAGTAAGATTGGGCTAGTTTTGAAAGGTTTGTGAGAATAATATTCGCTGTTAATAATAACAATGAAGGAAGGATTGAAGGACTCCAATGCGAAACTCACCAACTGCCGATAATAAAGATATAAGCTCAAACTCGCCGCTCCTCTGCGAAAAATGCCTCTCTTAGAGTGACGACTAGCGTAGACAGAGCTCTAGTTCATGCGGATAAGGTTCAATAAGCGTTTTCAAATGTAAACTCCCTTTGATTTAGAGAACTGAATGAGCTCAAACAGCTAAAAGAGCAACTGATAAACTTCTAGAGCTTTTCCAATCGAAGAACATGACAGAAGCCAAAAAGATCATCAATAAGGCTTCCTCATAGGCGCAGAAAACCGTAGAAACGCTATTGGAAAGAGAAGTCAAGGAAGCCAATAAGATCCTGAAAGAAGCTGCAGAGAATGAATTAGAGAAATGGAAGGGCCTGGATAATAAGAACTTCCATCCGCCTTCCTATAGTTCGAAGAGGAGGCACCTAAAATTCACCAAAAATTAGCCGATATGAAGCAGAATTTGAAGGCGAATAGCTGACAACTAAAACAGTAACTAAGAGTGTTTTATTCCAATTTGTTTGAGTTTTGACAGTGATTTTTGTCATATATTTACATGAACAACATTCAAAAAAGCTTAGCTAAACATGAGAACTTTAGATATCTCGCTTTGAGAGTAGTGAGATTAGGTGTTTATTGAGATTGAGGGTAAATAGATTATTAAAATTGGATCATTCCTAAAGGAATTCGCTTTTGCTGGATGACCAGGGTCGGAAATCATTAAGCTTAGCTTCTTTCTTTTCCTTCTTCAGGTTTCGCGCGCGAATGTGGCGGAGCAGTGAAAGTTTATCATTCTGGATCTTCCTGGAGCTTTTCTCAGCAGTTGATATATTTTTTTGATCAATCCTTGCTGGAGCAGTGTGCTCATGATAGTCGAGGCTGAGTTCAGTTGATGGTGACGTTATTATATCCTGCTGAAATAAGTTTTTGCATCAATTTTTTGCCTCTTGCCTTCGGCAGTCTTCATGTAAATCTCGCTTCTCCTTTCATGATGATTATCTTTCGAATCCTGTTTGCTTGCGAAGCCATTTAATGTAATAAAACTCATTTTTCTTCTTGTTCGAATATTCTCGTGGGTTTTGCTCATCTAAGCAGAGACGATTTGCCTTTGCCTTGCCTCTGGAGACAGCGGCCGATGAGAAATTTATTTTTGAGCAAGTTCATTTTATTGCTGTGGTTAGCCTTCAGCACGTTTTGCTCGTGTTTGTAGGCCAGGTAGGAGCTCACTGGCTGCCTTAGAATCGTGAGGAGATTCCAGGCTGCGATATCGTTGCGAGTATTTGAAAGAAAATCTGTTAATTCGAGACTTTCGAAGGCATTGTCGATCTTAGCGAACTTAGGAGCGAGGGAAGGAGGCATTTTTCTTATTTTGTGGTTTAGGATATGCTCCTGGGATGGCTTTGGGGGTTCTTGGACTGGATTTAGAGTGTCAGTTTGGCTGGAAGCAGTATACGCGGTTTGCTTGAAGATTTACGAGTAATCATAAAATAAATTAGGATCATTGGGGGGAAAGTATTTGTTTCAGGACGAACCAGTGCAAAGGGGATCATATATAATGTTGTTCTTGTTCTCGGAAAAGTTTGGGTGAAGATATGGATGAATTAGTGGTATTTCCATGTGATTCTAAGTGGATCTGCTTATATCATAATCTTAAAGTATTAATAACGTGGGCAGAGCTAAACAAAGATGTTAGATTGGCTTCATATAAATAGCTTTATGGTTTCTTATGCTTTTTATCGAGGACGAATAACTTTGTAAATTAATCTCTCTTTCCCTTATAGAGTTACTTAAGCAAGCATATTTGTTCTCTTAAATATTTTTGGAATAAAGGAAAGCTTATATGAGTAATTAATCATCTATTTTATTTTTATTTAAGCGTAACATTGTATTAGTCCATCTTTTTATTGTAGAAAAATGGCAATCTTTCCAAGAGCTGAGGATCAAAGCAAAGTTAATTATCAATGCATTTTTCATAGAGCAGAAGCCCATGATGCATGCTTACCATCCAAATCCATCTATCTTTTTTCCATATCATCCATACCTGATTCCATCCTATGACCCCATTCCACCCATTTAATCCCCTTTGATCTTTCTCCCAGTCTGGGTAGGGTCATTTTTGTTGTATCTATAGATCAGCCACTATTCTCAAATTCAAAATGATGCCATACTGCAATATAATCTGAAATCTTTGAAAGCATGAGTGGTTGGGATCGTGTCTTGGCCTTCAGCAACGGTATGGTCGCAGGTAAGCCTATCACTACAAAGGATGGTCACAGGTCTTCGTCATGCAGCCCTTCGAAATCATCAAGGTGCGTCTCCAGACCCAGAGCAAGGAAAATCCAAATTACAAAGGCATCCTCGATTGCCTCACCAAGATCGTCAAAAACGAAGGACCCCTTGCACTCTACAAAGGTACGCTTTCTTTCCACTCAGGCACCCTTACTCCTCTGATCGGTGTGGGTATCCTCGGATCCGTCAGGTTTGGTCTTTTCTAAAACTTCAAAAAATCCATCGCCTAGTACAAGGGCAACGGCGTTGCTGTTCCACTGGAGCAAGTCGATAAGACCATCGCTGCCTTCGGAGCAGGCCTCATCGTGTCGCTTCTGGTGGTATGATATCAATCACTTAGTGTCCTATCGAACACACCAGGATCCGTATCCAGATCCAGAGAGGCCAAGCCGATAAGGTGTACACTGGCTCTCTCGATGCCACTGTTAAGATCTTCAAACAGCACGGATTCAAGGGATTAAACCGCGGACAGGGCCCCACCACAGTCCGTGAGAGCACTGGTCTCTGTCTTTACTTCTCGATCATCGAGTACCTGACTGGCAGGCTGACTCCTCCCGGCGTCGACAAGAACAGCGTGCCCATCTACGTGCCGATCATCGCTGGCGGTGTGGGTGGAACCAGCTACTGGGTGTTCAACTATCCCTTCGACTACGTGAAGACCCTCATGCAGTCCGACAAGTTGGGTGACTTGAAATACAAGAGCATGTGGCAGTGCTTCAGCGAGCAATACCGTTTGGGCGGATGGCGCACCTTCTTCAAGGGCTATCTCATCTGTCTGATGAGGTCCTTCCCCGTCAACTCCGCAGCCATCACCACCTACAGGTTCATGCAAAAGGTCACAGGAACCCATTGATGGATGTATATCTAACATATATTTCCATAACATAGACAAGGGGATAGCAGTCTCTTTGAAGTCAAAAAAATAACTTCTATTTTCATTCCATAAACGCTATGCCTTCCTCATCGTCATCTACAGTGCTGATTTCCCTTATTTTTATGGCCATCCTTGGAAGTTGATTTTCTATTGATAGTTTTTAATCTATGGAAATTGCTTTAAAAACTATAAATAATCCATAGAATATCGATGACTTACTAGGTATCGAAGGAGGAGCTGATAAAGCTAGTCAGCACCTGCCAGGAACGCTCCTATGCAGAATAAATCGAGATCCTCGAACGGAAAGGAGATAATATTAACTGGATCCTCGAGGGAGTGGCCTCCAGTGCCAAGAACGGCATCTCCAATGAGGAAGAAGATTTAACCACGAGAAGGTAAACCTATGGAACGAATGAAAAATAAGTACACTAACCACCAGGACTGCTCGAGCTCTTCTGTGAAGCTCTGGAGGATTTTACCCTCAGGATCCTTCTTCTAGCAGCAATTTTATCCATCGTGCTGGAGGTGAGCACCGCCCCGTCCGAAGAACAGTCCAAGGCCTGGATTGAAGGATTCGCAATCTTGGTCGCCGTCTTCGTCTGCGCCTCAGTGACTGCCATCAACGATTACCAGAAAGAGAGACAGTTTTTGAAGCTGAACACTGTGGCAGACGAGAAGAGAAAAGTAACGGTGGTGAGGAACGGCATCGCTATGGACATCCACGAGGACTACTTGCTAGTTGGAGATGTTGTGTCCATTTGTGGTGGCATGGAGATCTACGCAGATGGGATCTTGATAGAGGCCAGCTAGATTACGGTCGATGAGAGCGCTATGACCGGATAGGGGGACCCCATTCAGAAGAATACACTCTATGCCTGCATCAAGAAGAAAGAACATCTTGAAAAGAGCGGAGAGAAGAACTTAGCAGATAAGCATATGGTTCCTTCTCCCATCATGATGAGCGGAACCAGTATCTTGAGCGGCGAAGGCAAGATGGTTGTGCTTGTGGTTGGACAGCAATCGTGCATCGGTAAGATAAGATGCCTAGTGGGACAGTAGGAGCCTGAGCCAACGCCCCTCCAGCAAAAACTTGAATGCTTAGCTTCTGATATTGGCAAATTTGGACTATATTCTGCCCTCGCCATCATCATCGTGCTCATGATCAGGTTCGCCATTGTGAAGGGAATCAGCAGGGATTGGCACACCGGCACTGACTTGCTTTCCATCCTCGATTTCTTCATCATCGGGATTACTGTGGTCGTAGTGGCCATCCCGGAAGGCCTTCCTCTCTCTGTTACTATTTCCCTTGCTTTTTCTGTGAAAAAAATGCTCAATGACCAAAATTTGGTCCGCAAAATGGAGGCTTGTGAAACTATGGGAGGAGCCAATAATATCTGCTCAGATAAAACCGGCACGCTGACCATGAACAAGATGACTCTTACTCAAATATGGAATAATTATGTCAATTAAATCGACCTTTATAAGGAAACCTTAACAGAAGAAAAAGATCTAACAAAGAATAAAAAATTCAATGAGTTGTTTAAAATCGCCACTTTGGCTAACAGTTCAGCATAACTGTAGCCGGAGGAGAAAGGATCATCAACCTAGATAGCCATTTTAAGTATTTCAAAAAGATGGGAATTAATTGCGAGTAATTCAAACGGAAGTATGACATTAAAATGAAAGTTCCTTTCAATTCCTCCAGAAAGAGAATGTCAACGATCATTGATTTTAACAACTCCATCCATGTCTTCATCAAGGGTGCGTCTGAGCTGGTCTTGGCTTCCAGCAACCAATGGTACAACAGCTAGAGTGGCTAAGTCTAGGAACTGACAGAGGAGGTTGATAAATAAATCAAGAGAGTTATATAAAAAATGGCTGAAAGCTCATTGAGGACCATTTGCGTGGCCTATAAGAAACTTGCTCCTCACGATGATCTTGAAGATAAGGACTCTAAGGGCATCTATCAATTCGAAAAAGAAAACATGATCCTGCTGGCTGTGTTGGGGTTAGAGACATCCCAAGAAAGGAAGTGCCTGATGCCATCGAGAAATGCCATAAAGCAGGCATTACAGTGCGCATGGTTACTGGCGATAACATTATCACTGCTAAAGCCATCGCTAAGGATATTGGTATCATCAAAGAGGGAGAAGACTTCCTGGCAATGTAGGGGCCATAATTCAACAAGCTGGTTGGAGGAATCGTATGCAGCAAGTGCAGGACGCTTGTCTGTGACTGTCCAACAACCGCAAAAAGGCAGAAGAGCAAGGAGTTTAGGCAAGAGTCGATACAATTGCGAATGCTTAGGAATTCGATAAAATCAAAGACAAACTGCTAGTTTTGGCAAGATCTAGACCCGAAGACAAATACTGTCTCGTGACTGGCCTGAAGGAAAGAGGTAACATCGTTGCAGTGACTGGAGACGGAACAACGATGCACCTGCACTGAAGAAAGCTGACGTTGGGTTCGCAATGGGCCAATCCGGAACCTAGGTTGCTAGAGAAGCTGCTGCTATCATCCTCATCGATGACAACTTTAACTCAATCGTGAAAGCTGTCCTCTGGGGAAGAAACATCTACGATTCCATTAGAAAGTTTGTACAATTCCAGCTTACCGTCAACGTTGTTGCAGTCGCCTGCACTCTCATCGGCGCTGCGCTCCTCCAAAAAGAGATCCTAAAGCCTATTCAAATGTTGTGGATCAACCTCATCATGGACACCCTTGCCTCTCTTGCCCTCGCCACAGAGGAACCCTCTGAATAGCTCCTCTCAAGAGCGCCACACAAGCGTTAAGAATACATCATCTCGAGGACTATGTTGAAACATATTGCAGGACAGAGCGCATATCAATTGCTCATCATGCTTATTCTCATCTTTTACGGTGATTCCTTCATTCCTTAATACGCCGACAGCCTAGACACAACTGTCTTTAACCATCACCCAGAGTACAAATGGAACAATGGAGTGGTGGGAGGCACGGTGAGAAGTGGTAGATTCTATACCATTAGTGGCAGCCAAGACTATGAAACAGTCTTCTAGGAAACAGGAACATATTCCAGACATTTCACTTTCATCTTCAACGCTTTTGTGATGATGCAGGTTTTAACTTCATGAACTCGAGAAAACTGCATGAATAAGTAATCTTTTTATCTATTTAGCTAACATTCTCGAAGGAATCACCAAGAACAAAGTCTTTATCTTCGTTGTCTTCGGAATTATTGCCTTGCAGATCATTCTTATCTCATTCTCAGGGTCTGCCTTTGGAGTGTATTCTGGCTACGGATTAACCATCCAGCAGTGGCTAATCACAGTATATTTTCATTCATTTAGATTGGAATAGGAGCCATTTCTATCGTGGTTAATTTCCTTCTTAAGCTCATTCCATATGGCAAAAATGATCATGTTCATGAAGAAAAAGGAGGCATCGGAAAAGCTAATGCTGACTACCGCAGGAAGTCTGTCCTTTCCCTGAAGAGAATCGAGGAAAGGATCGAAAGAGATTTGGCTAAGAACCATCCTTTAGGCTGAATGATATTTTTGATTAACTTTATGTACATCCAAACCATCTAGCTCGTCTAATTTTAATTAACGATATTCTTGACACAAATAAATGAGGTATATACTAATATCTTAAAATCAATCAATTTAAGGGAATTCCGCTCATCATATCTATTAATTCGGGAATTTTCTTTGGATGCGTCAAAACTTTCCTTAGTTAGATAAACTCGTTTACGATTATTTCATATTTTATATAGCTTTTCTCGACATTAATTCTTTCATTTTATATCTCAAGAGTTGCTCGCTAAAGTGATTTATAATGCCTCTACTCAGTCGACGTGTAGAAGAGTCTTTCACAGAAATACGTGCCTTCTGTATTGCCATACATGACGAAGTATTATATCATTGGAAAATATTTCTTCAGAATAGACTTTATCCTTGCAAGTCGGCTGATGTTTGTCACAATTTTTTATACCCTTTTTCCAACGATCTTGTATCCTGATTCATTAAAACAAGAGACAATATACTCAGCTTTCATGTTGCTCTGCTTTATGCAATTTAGGGTATAAATATTGGAGTTTTTTTCTTTTTCTTCAACTAAGAATAAAAGATGAAGCTATTCAATGGGGAAGCCTATCGAGTCTCGTTTTGTTAGAAATATTTCAAACTGTAGTATCCATAAGTAATGATTTTTTATAGCTAATTTTAACCCAAATATAATTCACATATCCTTGTTATAGCAATGTTCTTCTCTCTTACTTCTTTCAATTTGCTAATGATTGCTGACCGTAAGCTGCTTCCGCCATTGATACTGGTAAAAAAGGTAACATCCTTCAATTTACACTAGGCTCTGAGGTTACAGTTGGAGCGTATCGAGTCAACAATAATGGGAATTAATACCTTTATGGATTACTACGAGCCCTAGGGAAACATAAATTTAATGTGTCGTGAGGATTAGTGGTTAGAAATTAATTTTTAGAACGTTTATTTTAGCGTTTTAATCCATCTGGTTTATCTATTATTCCGAATCACCACTTTGCATACCGTTAAATTGTTAAACGACGTGCAAAAGCGAAGGGAATATCCAAAATTGGATTGGAATCTATCTTAGCACCGTTTATTGTTGTCCCTTCTCTTTCAAAATATTGACCAACTAGGTGCAGTATTTCAAATCCTCCACAATAAAGATACAATCTTCCTCGTTTGATGAGATTGAAGCAAAGCAACGAATGTTCACGGTTACTTTCTTCTATATTTTGAACAGCTGATGCTCCAAGCATTAATTGTTCTACCATTCCGTTGCTCTTACTTCGCGAAAATAGTCCTTTTTAATTGGAATTGGCCTTGATATTGGGACGTAAATTAACGATTTCCTCATCTACTGGTAAATCTCTCTCAATTTTTTATCCAACTCCTCTCCATCCTTCGTGAAATTACTTCGAAACAATGCCTCATTGATTATAAAAAATTCCACGCTCTTTATCTGGACTTGTCTTTGATATATCTCATTGAACAAAGAAATTTCGAACATATTCTCAAATTGCGCAATCTTAACCTCTTCTCTCAGATGATCCTCCAAAAAATGTTTGATTTTTTCTCTAAGTCTCGTCTCCTATCCCTTAGTGCAATTGACCAGCAAGTAATCTTAGTAAATGAATACTTTTATACTGAGATTACTTTTATTAACGAATTAGCTCCAATTCTAATGCAGCATCTTGAAGTTATAATCTGGATATTGCAACCCTGTGATGATGCGGTTTGAACATTCAAAGAAATAGTGAAGCTCGTGCTTGTTATGGGTGTCTTTTGGAGGATTGAAAATGAGAATCCTTTGATATTAATAGTTTCCTCTTGTCATTTCACCTAGTGGAATGGCATTACTATAGCGGAAAGTAGCTTTGAAGTATTCTGTAAGTTGGTCCTTTCTACAGCACTCCAAACTATCAAGCTCCACAATTGTAACGCTCAGCTTCTAAAGCCACTTTTCCACAAATTTATACAGTTTGGCATAGGCTTACTGGTAGCCATATGTCTTAAATACCAAGCCAACAGGCTCATTAAAGCCACTTACATCGATCTTTAGCCGTTAAAGCTGCTCCTTATCCTCTTTTATGAAAAAATCCACGTTCTATATGATCACACTTCCTTTCATACCGATCTTCTTCATATTCTAGCTAATTTCATTCACAAATTTGTTACTGTAGATCTTTATTAGCTCGCTTAAAAAGACTCGAGTATCTGAGTTGTTTCTGAGCGCCAACTTGGTCTTGATGTTGTCGTTCAATGCATAGATGAGAATCTCTTCTCGGAATTCAGAAAGCCGATGGATTTTATGTTCTATCTATTGAATTTCGGGAATGTATTGGTAATAATAGAAAGTAAAAGCTCTGTACATCGTTCCTTCAGTCTTTGTCGCAACAAAACAGTCGTCAAATTTCTCGATTTCACTGGCAAAGACTTCCATTTGCTCTTCATACTTGACAGGATAGTGAATTTAATAGGCAGTAAACTCCGTGAGGATATGTTCGACGACCTCTACGAGCTCCTTATGGTCGGTTTAGATCAGTAGGTACTGATAATCGAACTTGACGACTTTTTTTTCCACAGCAGCCAGATTGTACTTTTTGCTTAGCTACTTGGCGTTCCATTAATCGTGCTGATGTATGTCTATATTCTCCAAGAAATCTTCAAAAGGGGCTTCGATCTTTAGCACGACCCTATCATACTCAACGCTTAGCTGCTTCTTTATCTCTATTTTATTGACTCTCATATGTGTTATTATAATACTTTAATCAGTCATCTGCTTTCTATCTCCAGCTATCCAAGCAATTTAACATCAAATTTACATATCTTTTAGGTTGTCACATTATACCCCCTATTTTTTTGCTTATTTTTTTCTGCAATATTCGAATCCGAATGAATATGGCCTCTATTATAATTAATGAACAAGCTCAGTCAACTCATCAGAAGAGACCTCTTCGAGCTGCCCATGCGCAAGAAGATCTCAGGAGTCAACATGCAGATGCGTAAGGAGGTGCGAAGAATGAAGAAGCTCAACATTTACTCGAGAGAGTTCACAGGTTTGCACTTTTATATGCAGGATAACAAAACGAGCATGGATGGTTCACACCGAGGAGATACAAGGCTCTTGGTCAGTACCTTGAAGCAGCAAGGAATGCGCATCCGGAACGCTGCCAATCAAACCCGACCTGAAGAAATAAATCAGTTAAAAATTTGTTGAGGACTCGCATTGGCTCTACTACAAGTTCCGCAACTATATCACGCAAATCATCACCCAGCAGGAAGTGAAAAAGAATACCGTAACCTAGGCTGAGATTTCGCAACTGCCTGCCCACTTCCGCGATGAGCTGACCAAAGAAGAGAAGAAGAAGAGCTACCCAAGATCATCAATCCTCTCTTTACTCACAATGCTCAAAAAAATCTGTTCATGCCCTTGGAGGAAAGATATAGAATCAATCTTTTGCTGAAGATCGACAATCCTCCCGAGGACAAGGACGAGGAGGAGATGAAAGATATAAAATAGTGATAGCATAAGCTAATAACTGCAAAAGAATGAGTAAATATAAACATAAACACTATCACAGCAACATGGATTTGTAGTTGTAGAGCGGAACTCCCATCTCAAGGGCAAGATGGTACATCTAATCATGGAGACTATCAGTCCTACCATAGCTTGCCAACTTTTAAAGGTATTTCTGCAATCTGAACAGAAAGTTTTAGTCAGCTTATTGGTTTTAGAATGAAAGGATTAAGTTGTGATTGCAGCTCATGATACCGTCTTTTTGATCTTACTGGTTAGCTGTCACGATTATTACCCTACCAGTATCTTCATCAATTTCCTATGGGCTTTTATGTTTGGTCTTCATGAAGTATTTTTTGTCGTGGGGGAAGTAATGTTGAATTCCTATGTTTTATAAAATTTGATTACAAAAGTGTTCCTATAGTTTCGTGTAAATCACGATCTAAAAGTTATCTATCTCTTTCAATTTTTTGATAAAATTTCTTATTTCCTTGGCCGGCAGCTTTTCTCGATAGCAGTGAGCTTTCTTAGCGAAAGGCCTGAACACCAATGATGTCAAATTATTCGATTTTTCCTTTAAGAGCTTGTACCCTTCCATTTTTACTTCTGAAAATTTGATGAATAGATTTTAAGGGTCAAAGGCCAGTATGATCTTCTCCTTGTGAACCTGCCTGGACTGTCTGGTGGCAAGATGTTTGTATCTTGTTTCGCTGATCCGTTTGTTGTTCCGGTTGTACCAGGCCAATCCGATCATGGAGGCTGATAGAGAGGCAAAGATGGCGCCCATAACTGATGGCCTTTATAAATAGCTCATCGGTTACTCTGATGACTAATATTAATTATTTATCTCGTCATAATCACCAAACTCATACCATCATCAATTGCAAAGGCGGTAAGGATCGAGATTTACTCATTGCGTTATCGTTTGCACCCGATTGGGCCTAGTCCTTGAAAAAGGGGGCGTCCAGGTTGTTTCTATTCTTCATATTCCTGGAAGAGAATTCTTTGTATTTTCTACTGGACATCCGGGAGAGACTACTATTTGATTTTTTGAATTTTTGCATATGGTATTTAAGCTTTTAGTACTACAGTACTTCCTGCTGAACTTTTTTGCGATATTTTTTTTTATTGACTGCAAATTCCTGCAAATGCTCGGTCATGCTCTTGTTTTCCAGGTTGATCTGGAATTGACGCATAATCTCTTACTTTGTATTCGCCTTGTATTTTTTGTTTATGAGGACCTACTCGGCCTCCTAGAGGGTGCTATGCTTCCTATTCTCGAATCGGGAAAGCTGATTGATCATTCTTCTGTTTTCGATGCTCCTGCGAAGCTCGAATTCTTGTATTTGAAACTTTCGCGAAAGTTCTTTGGACTTGTGAACAACCTATATGATCCTTTTCTGTTCCTGCTCGATATGATTGTAAGGTGATGATTTTTTGCTAATCTCCTCTATCTTGTTTTTATGTCTAAGGTACCGTTTCTTCATTTCGACGTTATTGTAGGGGTTAATGCTGAACTCGTTGACAAAACTTATCTGGCTCATGAATTGTAATTAAAATTATTAAATCATTTGCCAACCAGGCCGGAATGCAGAAGTGGATTAGGATATTAATGATCAATAAGTCTCCTCACTGATGATGGAGATCAGAGAGGTCCATCCGTTGAATGGAAAACTGAACGATCCTACGCCTCTGATATAGTTTTCGTAAAAATATCCGTTTTATTACCAATCGCCACAGACCGTATGCAGCAAGTCCTTTCGGAGTTTGTTGTAAAAGTCAGATTACTTAGGATAGTAGAGCTTTAGTCCTCTCAGCAACATGTAGTTTAAGTTGATCCAAACTGGACCCCGCCAATATGCGTCTAAATGATAAAAAATGTACCTGGAGTCTTGAGATATTACTAACTGTACTTAGAAATTGAGCTTAGGCCTGCTCCAGTGTCCAGCTGGTTCTTTATCATCTGAATGGTTGCATCGTATTAGGGTGATTTGTATTTGGGAATGCCAAAAGCGATGGGAAGGATGCTGGGATATCCAAAATGCTCTGAGTAGCTCCATCACTTGAGATGTCTTGTAGACATTAGTGCCTTTTTCTATGAAGAATTTAAGTTATCTTTAAGCAGTTCAAGGTTGCTGATATACTATGCGTTGCTATCTTAGTATAAATGCGCAGCCTATAGCATAAACTTGGTGAAAAAATACATCCAGGATTGAAGGTCAATGTTGGCTCTTGTGTTGTAAGGACGAGGAAAGTCATCCATTCCTGAAGTGAATGATGCTCCTTCTTGGTTAATGCTGTCCTTCCACTTGAATAAAAAGGTTGACTCGTCTCTTTGGGTTTGGATGAACCAGTTATACCACTTCTTCAGTTTGTTCCAGTACTATCGAGGAAAAATGGTAGAATTGAGCTTGTTATTTTTCCTAAGGTACTCCAAAGCGAGGATGAGAGTGGGAGGATTGCCATCTTTCACGTCTTTCTCCATAAACCTGGGACAATTGCATAGGTTTTACCTTTCCTCTCCTCGATTCTGCTCTCGAGGAATCCAGCCATTGTCAAGCATCGTGTCCAGCCAGCTCTTTATCACCTTCAAGGTCAATTGTCGTCCTTCCTTACAGCAATTTCGCAGTGAAATCCATCGTCCCAAAGAAACCCCCAAGGAAAGCGTTTTCTTGAAGGAGAAAACTAGCAATCCTTTAGGCGAGTTTGGAATTTGTTATGAATCGTTCTTTATCTTTAGAGTACCGTATTCATATGAAAGTCCATCGAAGATGCCCTATGTGGCAGCGCTTGAGCAATTTTTATTCCTCTCAATTTTATTCTTCTTTTTCGAGACCAAATTATGAAAATCTATTTTTTCTTCCTCTCTTGCGAACTGATCAAAATTGACACGTTTATTACTCTCTATCTATTGTAGATGAATCTTGAACCCTTTCTTGACGCTATGGTCAGTCATTTCCATCTACAAGATAAATCCCATATAGTTTGTTGATTGCTCGTCTTGGATGTTATTGAATCCTCTCCAAGAGATGCTTTCCGAGTACTTCCAATTTATTCTTGCATCTGGGTTGCTTTCGTTTCTAATGCTTAGCTTTATTCCATTTATCAAATCCTGATCCAGTTTTAAAATAGCATCGTTGTGGGTGAGATAAACCACAAAGGCATCAAACTTATCTGGTATGGCATATGATTAAAAAGTGGTCCTTTCTCTTGAAGACATTCATGTTATATCCTACCGGTTATTAGTAAGAATTTTCAACTTGGATGACCAGCATATAACGAAAGGTTTCTTCTCTGCTAAGGGCAAAGGTCTTAGTAGATGGGTTGATGATTTAGACGCCGTTGACTGCCAATTTCTAATTAGTGGAAGGGTCGCGAATATCTAAATATTTGATAAAGAATAGAGGCTGGTTGCCAACAACCTCTCCAAAGTATATGTGCGGAGTGATGGGGTGAGGATATGAGTAGCTTATTAAGTAGTGAGGATGGTAGCTTCTTAATTACGATCCACTTCTCAACCTAATCTCTAATTCCTATGAGTCGTCAGTTTTTATGTTGCTCGAGATGGTTTTCTCGTGTCCTTTCATGAAGCACACATCAAAGGAGCTACTAAGGTTACTAAGCAGTAAAGTATAAGTATTTGCAGTAAAATTTTCTTGTATTGTTGCATATTCTTGCCTCCTTTTATCTTGATATTTTAATCTGCTTTTATCTTTATTTAATTGGAGAATTATTGATATGAATCTGGATCAATTTAAATGCAAAAGAAAGCCAGTATGACTTGGAAGTTAAAGTGATTAATATCTGATGTGCTGCCTTCAATAATGAAGATTGGACATTTTCAATGCAGTCCTTGCGTCATGGCTAATCACTGTTTGTAAGATCTTGTTTTGAATTTCTGAATTTTTTTCCTCTGGTCGTAACACATTTTTAAAGCTAATAATGATATTAGCTTCATACATTTGATTAAATTTAGGCTATTCTGATAGATATGTTGTGTTAAATGCATGGAAAAGAAGCATGTGATGCTCGATAAACATGAAAGATGAACGTTTCTGCAGAAATACGCCTTATGTGGTCAATTATGATTTATAGGAAAAGCCTTATGAAGATATCGAAAGGCTTGCCACTTAGAAAAAATATGCAGTTATGGAATGGAAAAAAAAAGTATTTTGGATGATAAAATTAAATGCTGTGGATTGCAAGAATATTGTTATATTTCTTTTATTGATTATCAAGTACAGATGGTTTCAAGGATGTATTAACATGACAGCGCATCAAGCTCATGCGGTTAGTCGCCACACACCTCAGCAACTCAACGTGCCACTAGAGGAACAACGAGGATGCAAGAGGATGGAAAAATGCTGTCCTTAACCTCTTCAATGCCATCCTCAAGAAGGTTCAGCGTGAGTTTACTTAAATCAACTTACGACGTGAGAAAGGACAGTTGAACGTCGTCTCTATCCTCATACTCTGCCTTTTAGCTCGGGACAAGCTAACTCAGCTTCGGTTAAAAGATTCAAAATATGGTCATCACTACAGTCGACAAAAAGGTCAATTTCCAACAAAGAAAACTGCAAAGACTTTCAAAAAATCCCAGAACAAGTGCAAGGGAATTGGCTGACCATCGGAAGAGCATTGATATCCTCTAACGACTAAAATCAATAGCTGTTTCCTTGATAGAACTGAATGGATTGTTGAAGAAGAATATCTTGAAGAGATTTTGACGGCTATCTTTAAATGCTGTGAAAGCCACTAGGTTGGTCAGCCTGGCAGGTCTACCATTCAACAGAACAAAATAGAAAACTCTTAAGATCGATCAGAATGGCCCTTGTGGAGATAGCCAACTAGTAATAGGAAAATTAGATGGAAGAAGATGGTGACTTTGATGAGCCAACTGGCTCCTTTAACGCAGTTTTGATGAATTAGATTGGAGTCCAAATGAATGAAAGTGATCTGATTATGGAAGAAGCCAATCAGAACAACCAAAGAAGCTAAGAGATGTTCAATCCAAAGAAGGAGAACCAGCTTGGCAAGATCTATTCGGAGACTACTTGTTCGACGCCATCACAAGGCCCTCCTCCGACCAATGGGTTGAGAACCTTACCGATTTCTTGGTCTGGCAACAGGAAGAAGAAATCAAAACATTTGTTGTGCAAAGGTGCAACGATATCGAATGCCAACTATAAAGTAGGCAATCATGATATTCCCATCATAATCTATAATTAATGTCAGATATCCATCATTGAAGCTTGAAGTATTTTAGGATGCGGGTTACTTGCGGCCTTGGCAGTATTTATTCACCCTATACGTAAAGCTATGCCGAAGGAGCTCTCTTTGCAGTCGGTAGACTTCAGTTTGGAGCGGGCAAGTGCTTTTTAGGTTCTCAAGAGCGACGTTTACTCTATCATTGATATGCTCATCCATGTTCAATTTGGCTACGGCCTCATAGACCTGGTTGGTTTCCTTCTTCAGCTGTCGATATTGCCAAATCTTGCAGCCTGGTTTCGCTTTTGCTGATGGTGTAGAAGCGGATGAAGATCTCCACCAGGTTCATGCAGGGAATGATGATCACCTTTATCATTTCTCTGCGTTCGAAGACGGGGAAGGCGAAGTAGATGTAGTCGAGCAGATCAGGGCCTGAGTGGTTGAGACGAGATTCAGTGGTGACGATGAGATCCACTTCCCAGATGAAGAGCATGATCATGGCGAAGATCTCCACCTTGAAGGCCTGCTTGAGGTCAGAACGCTTCTTGTTCATTACGCTCATAAACGTGCAAATGACGAAGAAGACCCCGAGCCGATGATGGTCTGCAGGATGAAAGTTGGGTATTTAATGCCCAAGCGTATTCAGTCTGGGAGACACCGAAGGAATCGTAGCTCAGCCGCCGAGCTGGATGGGTGAGGACGCTCATCATCTCTAGGAAGGTGGCTTCGGGGACAGTGGGCGATTCTGATCCGATTTGATACAGTTCTACTCTTCTCTTCAGTCCCCACTCCTTGAGCTCCACGATAGTCATTTTCGCTGCGCTCCCACTACTTCGTATATATTCTTGGTCTTGAAGAACATGAAGGCGCCCTGGTTGAGCAGCACCAGCGTGATTGCGAAGAGGATGTAGATGGCGATGGCCTTGCGCTAGATTTTGTCTGAACGGACGGCCATTTTGGAGATGATTTACAGTCCCTTCTTGCAGACGAAGATGTTAATGACCATTTGGATCATGAACCGCATCGATGTCTATCGCTCGCCCTCCATTAGATATTAATATTATCAGATATTAAAGCCAACCACATGGAAACAAGATGAAATGGGAAGATGAGGATAAGCTGGCATAAGCGATAATGATGATAATGAAATGAGGCATGATTCACTCCCTTGTTAATGAGACAAAAGCCATTTTTTCTAAATCGTAGCTTTCGATTTGCTTCATAAAGTGAGGCGCATTTCCAACTTTCCATAAAGCACCAACTGCAGACTCTGCTTCATGGGTATCTTGGCCACTCCAATCAGATACCCCATGGCCACTACTGCCGCCAGCTGCAGATCAGAGGCATGGATGAAGACCTTTCCTCTTCTGGTGAGTGCGTTCTTGATGAAGCGGTTGGTGAGTCGGTAGAACTTCTTGACGTCTTCTTCGGTGTTGTTGTGGAGGTCGATGGTGAGGTACTCGAAGTATTTGTTGCGCTTGGTGTACTCCTTGCTGGTGACGTTGAGGATGTGGGTGACGCCCAGCTCGAGCAGCGCCTTCACCTTTAAGCCTGATGCGAAACCCCGAAGTATAGGTTGGGAGCCACCTCGTGGGCGTCAAAGTTTTCGATCAGGCAGTTACTCTCACAACCGCAGAAAGAACTGTGAGGGAAGCGGAAACAGTTCAATTACTCCTCGTCGTTCTCGTACTACTTAGCTGAGATTCCCTGCCTCTCTTCCACTGCATTACATATGGAATACCCCAAGTTTGTTATTGCTGCTGTCTGTTCTAAAGATTCTCGGAGTCCTTCAAGCGTAGATCATTCAAATTGGCAACTTCCTCCTGCTCCTGGGCTTCCTGCGTGCGTTGCAGGCGAAGAGTCTTGCGGATCTTGAAAGTTTTGCTCGATTGCAGCTCACTCATGCAAGTTATATTATTATCCAACTTACCCACCCGCCTATTGGCACTATTGATGCTGTATAGATCTGGACTATCGATGCATTTGCTCTCCTGCAGCGAATATATTATTTATACCTAACTACCTCGGTTTCGAATGCTCAGCAAGAATAAAAGATGAAATACGGCGAATTGCTTCGCCAGCATACAGCAGGTACAACTTCCCCTAAAAAGATCAAATAACGAGAAGACGAGAAGAAGGCTCAGAGATGGTAGCATACACCTGCGATGGAGCCCACTATTCTTCCCTAGCCTTCTGCCCAAAGAATGGTGCAGCCTCCCAGTAGGTTGAGATAAGCTTAGAGCGGTTTAAGAGCGATCAGGCTTATAACCCCTTCGGAAAAATAGGAAGCGGAGCGCCTAACAAACTGAACAATGCTGCTGATCCGCGCCAGAGAAAGCCAAACAGAGAGTCAGAGCGAAACAGCATGGTCAACGAGCAATTACAACTTCAACTGGCGGAGGGAGAGCAGCAGCGTGGCAACCAGGGAGATAGTTCCAGGGCTACCGCAGGATCCCCACCCCGAGTTCCTCCAGGGCGCCTACAATAACGTGACTTTCGTGGGTCAGCAATATGCTCCACCAGCCCCTACGGTTACGTCAAAGTCACTGACAACGCATCAACTACATGGGGAAGATCGAGATTACCCCAAGACAGATGGGCTATGAGCATCCCCGCAAATGGAGCCACAAATGCAACAACCTCTCTACTACCCCCTCTTCCCCCTCCACCTGAAGCCAGGATGCCCCAGGAAGGAGGCTCAATAAAGGAGGGAAGGTAAAGCCTCAAGAGAATACTGAGCCGAACAGGATGGAGTAAATCTAGAGAGCGTCTTTCGCAAGGGCGGAAGACCTCCTCAAATTCTAAAAGAAGTTCCAGACAAATCATCTCCAAGTAAAAAGTCGTAATAAAGGCAAAACTAGAAGCTGAGCTGCAACAGTAGCTGAAGAAGAGAAGAGGCAGCCCGTCGCAAGAAGGAGAGGAACAGCGCATGAAGGAAGAGACGAAAAATTAGAACGCAAAATAAAGAGTTTTTGGAAATGGAGAAGAAGTATGAGGAGGAGCTTAACGCCAGAAGGGACAAGCAAAAATGTGGAAGAAGCGAATGCCAACGCAAAAAAAGAACCAGTTAACCTCAAGAAGGAAAAGTTCAGAAGATCAGGAAGAAGTAGCCAAGCGAGAAGAAGAGGACGCAAGATGGCTCAACTCAAGGGAAAAGAGAAGGAAAATAACGATAATAAACACCATAAGCCTCCCTTCCTCACCCTCACCCCAAGGAAACTAAATCGACGAGGCGGAATCGCCATTTCCAACGAGACCCAATGTCTAGGGCTTCAACACAGCCATATCCAAATAGTTCTTCAAGAGGTAGCGTGAGAAAAGCAGCCACTAGAAGCAGAAAGTGGATAAGATATCCTCCGAATGGAGAAAATGAGGAAGGAGATCGCACACCAGGGCACTACTACCACCGGAGATAGAGAAGGTGCAAAGAGAGGCCGTAGCAGGAGAAGAGCAAGCCGATGAGAAATCCACGTCTCAAGCAGACTAGGGAAAAAAGACTACAAAAAAAAGTCAGAATACACGGAAAAGTAGCATCAAGGACCTACTATCTGATGAAGTCATCTGAAAGATCAAATAACGTAGAAAGAACGAAAAATGTCCTGCAGGATACAAACTGAAGAGCATCGAAGATGAGCTAGGTCCAATATGCCACACACGAAATGAGTCACCACAGCAAAAATCTATAGCTCGACCCAACGATCCTCACCTCTCGAAGCTGGACAGCTTCGCCAAGGACACCGATTACTTCAGCAAAAACAAAAAAAACCACAGCCACAGAAGTACAATACTGTCCCACGAAAGCATCATCGAGGAGGATGAGCGAAGGAGGAATCACGCCAGTCCAATGGGGAAAGCCACCAGATAGCGTTCATAGCCAACGAAGAGATATAGAGCTGATAGAGAATAGAAAGAAGTCGAGAGGGGATGGGGGAACTCAGCTCAGTCAACTAGGAAATGGTCAATTCAATCGAACAAATGCTCCAGAACAAACATGACCGCATAGCCATCTAGCCAAGCTGGGGAAAATACCTTCAGTCCTACGAAAGAAATAACAAAACAGTAAATTGTATCTATATAGATGAGCCTATGAAGAGGAAGTCAATTCAGTATCTGGCAGGATTAAAAATAAAGCAAAGTCACTCTCAACACTCTGGACAGACTAATCCAAATACATGTGCTTTTAATGATCATTATGATTTCATGACCTAATATCTCCATCCATTTGTTCTAGCCCTCCACGGGTGTATTATCCTACCTGTGTTGATGGAGATGCTTTTATTGGGTTTATTGGTGTTATTGATAGATAGATTTGATTGAATATGGGTCATCTCATTCGGAGATCAGCGAGAGCGAATTCAACAAGACCTGGCGGGTGGCCGAGACAGTCGACCACCTCACCGTCTGGGAGAACAGGGATAACCCTGCCTACCAGCTTGAACAATACTACGTACAGGATCCAGAAGATGCACGCACCCGACAACTATACGCCCTGCGCAGACATAATCCTACCTAGTCGGCGCCTACATCCTCAGCCAAGATGGCTTCGGATGCTGCACAGATCGCCAAGGCAGTAACTTTCTCCCCATTTAGCCAAAGTCTTCATCTAACGCATTCCTCTCAGACTGTCCAACCTGGAAGATATCCCCTTCCCAGACATTATCCACCTGCTCGACGCTTGCCTCCAGGGCTTCAGACAGCTATCGAACGTGGTAGGATTTTCAGAGTGGATGAGTAGCAGTGGGAATTAACGAGAGAGGCCAGGTGAAAGTGTGGCTCAACACCGCCTTCGAGAGCACCCAGGTGACAGGCCTCCGCAACGTCCCAGAGTATGAAATGCTGCAGGACATTCTCGCGCTGGTCTTCCAGAGCGAGGATAGGGAAAGCTACCCTCCCAACGTGCCTCCGCTCGGTGAAGCCATCGGAATACCAGACAAATCAGCAACCTTCGACAGCGTGACTGGCCAGTTCAAGGATTACGCCAAGAAGTACACTGAATCATTCGTCCCTCTGAACCTGCAGTGCGTCCACTCTGCAGGAGGAGCGCACCTCATCAACGACTGGTGCAGGAGCAACGGCAGCTACGGATTCGAACAGCAGAGCCTGAGACTCAGCGAGCGCGCCTACCAGTCCAAAATAGGCAAAGTCCAGAGCAGCACTGCGCCTGCTTACGCTCCCGAAAGAGTCTATCCCAGGTAGACCCTATCGACGTCCAGCTGGCCAACTCGCTTGGGTCGAGAGCGAACGCACAGCCACAGCTCTTCAGCATCACTTCGCAGGTGCAGCAGCAACAGCAGCTATAGAGGGGAGAGCCAGTGCAGATCCACCAAAGAGTCATAGAGCCACCAGTAGGCTCCAGAGTTAATGCCCCGCCACTTTTCAGCATTACTTCTCAGGTGCAGCAGCAACAGCAATTGGAGAGAGGAGAACTCGTGCAATTGCATCACAGAGTTATATAGCCGACTGCTATATCCAGGTAATCCCCAACAGCAAAGAATTGTGCAAATCATTCCACAACAGTCTTTACCACCACAGCAGATTCAACAACAAGTAATCCTTCCTCCTCAACCGATTCCTCAACACCAAGTCTTTATCTCCCAACCAGTTCCTCAGCAGCAAGTGTTTATTCCCTCTCAGCCTGTCCCACAGCAAATCCCTCAACAAATTCCTCCTCAACAGATTTCTCACGACGATAATATTAAAAGATAGTATAGATTCCGTATCCGCATATAGTATTTCTTAGCAAAGAAATGTGTATTCTCAGCCAAAGGCTCAATACTAGCCTCAGCAGCAACAAGTTTATCAGTTCCAACGTCAACAGCAACCTCCTATCTACGCCAATCAAACTACAAGCAATGTGGTCCCTATTCCTCCCCAAAATGTACAACCCAATGTCCAATACATTGAAAAACAGCCAAGCAGAAAGGAAATCGTCAACTGAAGTCTTCCCGCAAAACTAAAGCAGACTGCAGCAGCAGCGAGTCATCTCCCAGACCATTGAGATCAAGGACAACTCCAAGGTCAACGAAACCAATACCTTCCCACCACCGCCAGTCCCTCCTACGCCTACGAGGAGGCCTTCCCAAGCGCTCCTCAGAGCCAGTCGACGACAACCTCAACACCTACGCAAGGGCCGTCCCCTACAGCGTCAACGTCCAGGAGGAAAAGTTCACGCCCGCTGACGACGGCAAGTCCTCCGCCGACTTCCTCGCCCTCCTCAACCAGCTCAAGAACGCCAGTCGCGGCGACTACGAAGTGTAAAGTCTTTTAACGCAGCTACTCGCAAGTGGCAGACACGCCCTCCTACGTCAAGGCCAATCCCTCCGAAGGATCCCCCAAGCAATACTTCAACTACCTGCCTCAGGAGACCTACTCGCAGTAGGCTGCCTCCAACTACCAGGACAGCCACCGCAACATCGAGGAAAACTACGGCAGAATCAGCTCAGAAGTCAAATACGGCGGATAGTATAACTTCTCCAAGTACGAGGGCAGCATCGATCCCGACCTGCAGGCAGACCTAGCCCATTACAAATCCTGATATACATGATATGCATCAGCCATCCAACAATCATGCCTACTGATCAGTGCGGAAACTGCCCCTGCGAGTCCCTTAGACTGCGCTTGATCGGGCAGCTGATTGCTGCAGTGACACCGAGGCGGTTCGCGCACAGTCGAAAGCTAGGTCGACTCTGGTGCCTTTTTGGCGACGGGGAGGCAGTCGATGGCCAGGGGAGGGAGGAAGGCTTGCATGTGGGCGATGGTGCGCGAGTGGTTTACGTTCGCCAGCAGCTAGTAGCTCCTATTGAAGTAAGGATCGCTTCGCGGACAAATGGACACTAGCTAGTGCAGTAGGTTTTTCAGCTAAATCAGGAATTGCCTTTCTGTCTTCTGGAAGTAGTGCTGCACCACTGGCCGCGGAATACAATCGCATTCTCCACTCTCCGGCTCCTAGAAGTCAATCACCCTCACCGGACTGAACCTGAGGAAGCCTTCACCGTGATGAAGATGGTTTCGGCTCTAAGCGATAGGTGGGAACTTCCCATTGCTAGCTATTAGCGGGGATACCTTGGAGGTGCTGGAAGGTGTCGATGGCGCTGTGGAGAACGTATGCTACTTCTTCGAGGCTAAACCCATGGAAACTGCTCCTGCGCTGTGCGATCTCATCGCGAAGGCTAAAGTTGAGGTATTCCATATAGACCCTGAGTCCCTGTCCGCCGCATTGCGAGTCTACGTGAATGTTAACTTACTCTGGAACTCCTAAAATGAAAAACCCTGAGCAGCATTGGCTGTTGTTCCTGCGCGAAGCTCTGTCTGACCATTTCCAGTTCCTTCTGGGTTTGAGTAAGGTTCTGTTTGGGGAGGTTGCGCTCGAGTATGGCGACGTAGTCGAAGTTGAGCTCCCGCTTGCGGTAGATCTTGACGGCGCCGTAGTTTCGATCCTGGAGGGGCTGCACGAAGGCGTACCGCTTGTGGAAGCGCTATTAATAGGAGGACTCAGCGCTGCCCATCAATTATTATAACTCATGAACTTTTTAAATAAGAAATATACGAGTCTCCACTCCTCCTCACCCTACGCGCATACCAACTCAAGATCCTTCCTACCCGCAGCCAGCACTGTACGCTAGACTGCGCCTAATCTTCACTCCAGCAACTGCGACACTCACCCTTCGTAGGTGGTCCGCCACCTCTGCCTCGAATGCGTTTAATTGCTCTGCGCGGAGTGCATAGGCTAGCACCTGTAGCTGCACCGCGAGGCAAACATCATCCCCAAAATAAGCAGCGTCAAGCAGATGCGAGCAGAAATGGACGCCAAATTAGAACACATCGCAGGAGTCATGGCCAGGAACAATCCAGCTCAGGTCGACGTCGATGCACTCAGGAGGAGAGCGCTGGAGAGGGTCGATGACATGCGCAGGGACCTCGTGAAGGCAGTCGACGAGTGGGTCGCCATCATGCGCGGACACCTGCTCGGCAGTTTGGGCTTTGACGACCTGGCGCGCATGCGGACTGAGATGGAGAAGCTGACTGAGGAGGTAGGGATGCTGCGGGGAGCCCTCCAAGGGAGCGGACAGCCGGCAGCCATCAAGAAGGTCTTCCAGATCGATGCATAGAAGCTGGAGGAGAGCTATAACGGCATGTTCGGACGTATCGCGATTTGCAGAAGAAAGCAGAGTTTGAGTTTGCCATCGACTGGAAAGAAATCGTCAAGAGCTTCGAAACCCACATAAATATCCGGAACAGGCAGAATTCTGGAGCAAACGACCATGAACAGGAAAGCTGGAAGCCTGAAAGAGAGTATTCAAGGGAACACACCTCGTCACGGTAGGGACCAAATTCTCACAAATCGGAGCGAGTCTATGACTTACGAGGAGAATGATCTGCATCATTATATTCAATACTATCAGGCAACTGGCAGGCATAAGCTGGGGTGCTGTGGTTGCACAGCGGGATTTATGGGTCGATGGTGCATGTTATAATTTAATTTGAATAGATAATAAAGTCCCAATGAGGTTCCCCGCTCCTCCGCACTCCTCCCTCCTGTTACCCCTCCTCTTCGCGCTCCTCTCTCGCTCTGCCTCTCCGCAACCATTTTCCCGTCGGTTTCACCACCACAGTAAACCAATTTTCGGTCTACTCGATCCAACTGGTGGATAGCGGCGCATGGTCGCAGGAGGGAACTGCGTAGCTCACCTTCCAAAGCCCGCCCTACACCTTCACCAACAATACCAATATCAGCAACTGCAAGTAGACGGTAGCCAACCAGTACATCTTGAGCTGCTACGTCAGCGCAAGCAACCAGATAAGTTTCAAATGGACATCTGGACTGATAGCAGCCCTTGGCACTTTCGGCGATTCGCTCACCTTCGAAATCACTCTCCAGAATCCTCCCTACATCGACAATTTCACCCTTAATTACAACTACTACCTCAAGGTGATAATAGTCTCTACTCCAGTGGCAGCAACACCATCAAGGGCTCACTGCGGATTCCTCACTGCCTGCACTGTCACCTTCTCACCAATTACACCAACTCTCTTTCGACTGTTACCGTGCAAATGACGCCCAAAAATACCATTCCGGCCGGTGGATCATTGCAATTAACAGTGTCGGGTATACGATTGGCAGCACCCTCACCAGCATCAACACCCAGTCTAATTCAATGCTCAACGGTAGCACTTTGATCACCAATGGTGGACAATACTTCGTTCTTTCTTCTTTCTTTTCTTCTAGCGCAAGTGGCGGCAGTGGTTTCACTTTTTCAGGTAATTTTTTGATGAGTCCTCCAACGACTGCCACCAACACATATTCCATCACTTTGACCACTATCTATACTACTTCCTATTTCAATGCAATTGACACTAGAAGTTGCAGTCTGTCTGTGACTGATTTCCCGATAACTGTTTCGGTCACTTTCCCTCAACTTTCTATGTGGGTAATTCACTGAGGCCGACCATTAGCTATACTACTCCCATTTAGCTTACCTTTGCAACCGACACTTTTAACTTTATCGTTGATAGTACAAGCACCAGCTATCTCTCCGTCTTACTTCAAACTCGGGGAACAGGCGGATTGATCACAGGCATGACTAACCAATTCTCTATTACCAACATCACCAACGGTGTAACTTACCCCGTTTCAAGCAACAGTGATACATTCAGTACCAATACAAGCATAATCCAATCCAATGGAATCACTATTAGATCGATGGTTAATAGTGGAGTCAAGACTGTCTTCTTGCAAGTCTTTAGAAATAGGAATTCGTACGCCAGTGGCAAGGCTACCTTCACCGTCAGGCCTAACACTCTCATGTCCGTCGTCATTAATCCTCTCTCCTCTACGGTCTCAGCATTAGCCACATACAATTTCACTGTTACTGTAAGAAACCCCTTAAGTACTGGCGGCGCTTTAAAGATTACCCTGCCTTCCGATCTTCTGCTGGCTGCTGGCAGCTGCACAGCTACGGTTACCTCATCCTTGGGAGGATCAATTGGCAACAACTCCTGCGTAGTGAATCCAGCCAACGTTATCTTCATTACCAACCTCTTCACCGGCACATTCTTCAGCAACACCTCATTCATGGTCTCCATACCTAACATCCTCAATCCGATTCAGTCAAGCAAACAGGCAGCTTCCTCTTTTAGACCTTTTTCAGCTCGAGCGAGCTAGTGAACCCTGTTGATGACAGTTCTCTACTGACTGGACTTACTATGACTCCCGCCATCGGCACTATTTCGTTTGGGAATTTCAAAGTATCAAGGAACAGCACCACAACATGGAATATACGCCGTACACTATCACTTACGTTGTGACATCTAAGTTCAAAGCTAACGGCTACCTGACTATTACTTTCCCCTCCTATATGGTCCTGAGTTCTTCCAACCTGGTTCAATTCTCAGTAAATACACCAACAACTCCACTCTTCCATTCCAGACAATCATCCCAACTTCTGCAGTCAACTCCTCCCACGTGCTAACATTCAACTTTTCAAGCCTAATCACCAGCGACTTGTCATCAGGGACCATCATCACCATCACCATTACTTCTCTCCGCAACTACTATTCCTTCAAGACTGTCTATGCGCTGATGACCACCTATGCCAACGATGGCAGCGCTATTGAGCAATCCAGTGCCACCGATGTGCCGCTGACCAATACCGTCGAGGACAAGAGCTTGAGCATTACCAGCTCAATCAGTCCTCGTATCAATGGCAATCCCACAGTGGCCACCTTCCTCATCACTCCTCCTGCCCCCATGAACACCAGTGATATCATCACCACAGAACTGCAAACCACCGGCAACAGCAATACCTAAATGTATTTCTCCTCTTCTCTCACCTGCACTATCGGTGGAGCAGGCAGTTGTGCAATCGATGCAACTAACTCCAGGCTACTCACCACCACCCTTGCCAGTGCTCTTGCAGCATCCACTTCCTACACTTACTCCATCAACAGCATCATTCTCTCCAGATCTTTCGACCAGCCGGGTTTATCTACTTCCGTATTTTCGAAAAGTCCGGTTCCACTTTTTGCAACATCAGCTCAGCAGTCCTCACGCCGCTTCCAAACACCCAAACCAACATGATCAGAACAGTCACCTTGAGCATCAATGAGCTGCAAGGCCCTTCTCAGTTGAACCAGCTGCAGCAATTCACCCTAACTGTGACTCCAACCAATCGACTCTTCGCAGGTGATATAATAGTCGTCACTATTCCTTCTCAGTACGGTTTTGTCTTGAACAGTACAGTAACAGTCACAAACACAAGTAACTTATCAACTATGACTGGGTCGCTCTGCACAGACACTAATCTCTTCTGCTCCAACAATAACACCTCTGGCTATCTCTTGAGAGTGGCCGAGAGAGTGTCAGGCAACGTCTTCAGCAATATCTCCTCCATCAGTTTCACCGTGGCCAATGGAAGCTATCGGTCTCCCCAATTATGGACAACCTATAACGCTGAGCCGTTCCTCGTCAATACCTATACAAGTACAGGGCAGCCAGTTGATTCAGTGCAGGCCAACGTAACATCTAGCACCAATGCCACAGCTAATGCCACATTCTATCTAGCATGCACAAATGTGAACAACCGCTGTGGAACTTGCCATGCCAACGGTTCTTGTTCTTCTTGTTACTCAGTAGGCACAGGTATGACAAGACCTTTAACTACGGAGGATACTTCTACTCAACATCGATTGGAACTTGTGTATCTCATGCGATGCAAATTTCTATAACGCTTCTAATAGCTGCATCCAGTGCACGAGTCCTTGCTATAGTTGCGCAGGAACTGGGACTTTCTGCATGAGTTGCATCAATACCACCGTCGGAGGCCAAGGTCCATTCTATCTGTTTAATAACACATGCTGGCAGTCTGTCCTGACGGGTATTTCAAAGACACTGGCAACGTTTGCACGCTTTGCAATCTAACTGCTTTACTGTTCAGAACTAATATCTATTGCACTAGTTGCAAAAATGGGACATCCTATACCTATCTCGAGATACAACTCCTGCGTCTTTGCATCGCAGTGCGAATCATATCAATTCGCCGATAGCTCCTCTTGAAATGCGTCAATTGCAGCGTCAGTTGTAATGGATGCTCAATCAACTCAACTTACTGCGCCAATTGCTCAATGGATACATCATTGATATTGCCTATGGCACCACTCTTCCTGGAAGATGCACCAATAACTGCCCCACAGGCACTGTTAACGATACCAATGGAACCTTCGGAGGAGGATGCACTTGCGATACCAAATGCAAGACATGCCAAGACTCGCTTAGCTTCTGCCTCTCATGCAACTCCTCCAGATACTTATAGAACAATACATGCGTAACTGGCTGTAGCGTTGGTATTATGTCTCCAACACTTCCTGCCTTCCTTGCGCCGCCAATTGCTCCAGCTGCACTTCTTCCAACTGCACAGTCTGCAAAGCCAATTCCTACCTCTATTAAAACCTGTGCTACTATGGCGGTTGTCCGCAATACACCACAAATATCTCCATAGCAGGAGTAGCGACGTGTTACAGTTGTGGAGATTATTGCACTAAGTGTTTGAGTAGCAAAAGCTGCCTTACTTGCGAAAGTCCCACTAAACCGCAGTAAAATGATACCAATCGATCTGCGTCTTCAACTGCCAGACTGGCTATGTCCTTATCAACGATACTTATTGTGGACTTCCTGTCTTGGGATACAACTAATGTCAACGGAGTTTGCAAAGCTACAAACGGTAACTCAAGCACTGGCTTTTCATCTACGCTGACTTCAACATCTAGATTCATACCTTTCCCTTATACGATTGCGCTTGTAATCCTGGTCATCTTTACCCTTACTTCGCGATTGGCATTCACTCATACCATTATTCCTGCTGGATTGTGCGCATTTGGAGGCTTGATTGAGGTTCTGGCGTGGCTCACCTTGATGATTGTTGAGGGCGTCGACCCTAGTGACTCTAAGACTGGCCTTTACGTGGTCCTAATTGCTTTTATACTTACTTTGGCTCTCAATGTCATCCACTATATCTTGTTTAAGAAGTATGTGTGGAAGGATTAAAAATTGCAAACACAGTATAAAAAGTTGAGCAAGACAAAGACAGGACCTTGCGTAACTTATGCATGCATCATTACCAGCATCGTAATTTCGCATAAATTTATTGAAATCTTATTTTCCAACCTCTTTGAGTCTGCATTCTTTATCTACAAGGTAACGTCCAAGAAGGATTTAGTCCCTTTGAACTATATAAGATACATATCTCTACTGCCTTCAGTTCTAGCCATCATCGGTGGAGGAATCGCCAACTACAACCTCCAAACTTCAACTCTCAGCAGCATGTCTTCATCCAGTCAATTGATGTCATCCTAGTCACCATTTTCTCAGCTATCTTCGGCTTTGTGGTCACTGTGAGAAAGGAGGAAGATTATGAGAATAATTTGGCAGAGAAAAGAAATGATATTGAGGAGGAACTTGATCATGATATGCTTGGTGATAATGTGTACCACCTGGAGGAGGAAGAGAAGTAGGGAAATAAGCAATCAAAGTACAAGCATAAATCATCATTTATGGTCGATGACCCTAAGGATAATCCCATAGGAAAAAGAAACACCAACAGAGTCAATCCCATTGGAGAGGAACTCAACTTCACCAATGCACCACTGGGATAGAGAGAAGACGATTTCAACCGCCTTAATCTCAACGATATTTCAGCTAATCTTCAAAAAAGAAAGAAAAACTAGTAATAAATCGATATTGACCAAATCAATCTCGAGGAATAGTTGGATTAGATGCAGTTCCAAATAGAAAAAACATGAAAAAGGGTGGAAAAAGCGATCGATACAATAAGTCGAATGAAGACCCCCAAAAGGAAAAGATAAAGAATAGCATTCAAAACAACTCACCGAGGAATAGATTTAGAAGACTAAGATCGTGAGAGATGTTGATACAATCGATACCAGCTTGCTTGAGAAAGAAAAGAAAGACAAGGAGGGGTCATAATCTATGATAAAGGATTTGACTAAGAACTAATTAAAGAAATAAAAGCTTGAGATATTGTCAAGCGACCGAATAACCTCAGCCTCATTCCAGAAAGTGATCGTGGAAAAGCAGGAGAAATGAAGAACGCCATGAAGATTCTCAATACCAAAAAAGTAGAAATAGGCGAATATTGGAATATTTGGACATTATCGAGGAAGAGGACGAGGATAAGAACTCTGATGACTATGAAAACAAGATATTACCAAACAAAAACGGAAAGAAAGGAGCAAAGACAGGAAGGAAGAGAGGTAACTTGGTCAATACCACCAATAAGAAGGTCCAAAAAAGGGACAGGACTGCTCGCAAGGCCGATGATTAGTCATCAGCATATAAGGCCATAACAACATGTACGACGATGACATCTAGCCCTAAATCCCTGATTTCCATCAAACTCCAATCAAAGGCAGGAAGCTATCAGAAGAAACCACCTATCCAACGAAGACGATTTCAGCAACAACTTCAGCAGTCTTAAGAAAAACCAAAACAGAAGCGATCAGCACTTCTCAAAGAAGAATGCTCTTAACGATCTCGTTCTTGTATCCTTAGAAAGCGGATAAAACTATGAAAAAAGCTTGGGCGAATAGTTCCAAAGAGGAAATACACTCCAGCAAGCATAGAAAGATGAACTGCCTCCTTCGAACTTGTACTCAACTGAGAATATGATGCTTGGGCTTGGAGACAAAAAAGGCTCACTTAAGTCAAGCGTCCCTATTGGTCGCGATAGGATCATTCCTAACACACTGATCAATGATGAAACAGAAATAGAATACCTGTAGTCGGATGGTGGAGACCAATAGACCATCAAAGGTGAGCTTCTGGACTTCAATAACGACGTTTCTCCAAGCCACTTCAATCAACTTAACATGAGAATAGAAAACGAAGAGTTAAGTGAGGCTCCGACCAAGCCTAAGCTTACAAAGATAAAGGGCGAGCCAAAAGTTGGCCAGATCTAAAACCTCTAGGATGATGAGTAAGGTTATGACGAATTCAATCATGCATATGATAACAACGAGCTTCCAGAAGCCAAGCTGCACGCTATCAGAGCAACCAGGGAATGCTGGACTACGATGATATCATCCACCAGCGCAGAAACAACCAGAGAGTAAAAGAACTAGAGAAAATCTACCTTCCAAGACAGCATGTCAATAGAAGGGGAGATCCCAATCGTGCACGCAAAAATATATCGAGTCAATCATATAGGAAGGATTGATTCTTCATCTGCTTTCTTTTACCTATCAATACATATAACAAACATAGTTATTCTCATCAATATATAAAGCAATCCATGTATATGTTTGGCAATTTAAAAACGCAAGAATCAATTTTCTTCTTCATCTTCGACTGAATACTGAGGCCTTGATGGGAGATGCCTGCACTCGTGTGCATGCTTGATCCAAAACTTATCCTCTGCGAAGATGTCCTCACTGCAAAACTGGCATCTCTCCCAGTTGACTCCTTTCTTATTTTTGCAAGTATCTCTGCCTATGTGCTCGTTACTGTCGTCCAGCTCCAGTGCAACTCCACACTTCTTGCATTGCGTGAAGGTGTGGGAATACTCGCATTCACTAAGAAGGTGATGCGTGAATTCTCTGATGTAGATATAGCCGTTGCATTTATCGCAAAATACAAGCACCTTGCAGTCATTGATATAATGATCCCTTTCATCTTCAAATGGCTATGCGCAGTAAGAGCACTTCCCTTACTCTTGATAAGGATAGTCGTCGTAAACCTTAATTCCTCGTCGTAGTTAGATGACTGGAGCTTGCTCGGGTTGGCCGATTATTAGAAAATAGATTATTTGCTGTAAGAAAGATCCACTTAGCGTTTTAGTTACGACTGCGGTTGGATTGCTACATTTTAGGGCCTTTTTCTTGAGATTAAAGTAAAAATATGGGTTTTCAGAACGGTTGATGCTAGGATTGATGTTGAGACTGCTTGGATTGTTATTTTTATTGGCAGTTGTTCCTTTCCCATGCTATGGTCCATAGAACTCCTGTTGGAGTTTAGAGTTGTCTAGACTGAGCTTTGACTGTTAATTTTGCATTTTTGAGTAATCGACGCTGGAGTTCATCATGTTGAGGACGTGCTCCATCATATTAGGGCGGTTGGTTTCGATAATCTTCAGTACTTTCTCATTTCCGATCAGATAGGTGAGCGTGACCAGCAGCTCTGAAGCCTAGGAACGAACCTTTTGATTGGGGTCTTCGAAATAGCTCAAAATCCAAATGACAGTGTCTTTATGGGGAAAATCTTGCTGGCTATGGCGTTAAAGTAAGGCGCTCATAAGTTGCAGCTTGGTGATTACCAATTTCGGATCATTCTTGACCTTGTGTTTATGCTTGATAAGTTCTCTTACAACTATGCTCAAGCCCAAGAACGATATCTCTGGTAATTGAGATAGTTGTATAGGCAAGTTCCTTGATTTGTTTGTTTGTGTCGTTAAGATAGTTGAGCAATTCGTTGAGAATCTCTTCTACGAAAAACGGCATATGCTGTAAGGTGAACCTGATCTTGATGTCTGCCAATTTGTTTATCAAATGGATCACGTCTAGTGAAATGGCAGCTTGTTTCGAAGTAATTATCCTGGAGATCAGTTCGATAGTGCCCATAAATTACTATTTGGTTTGGATCGAGGGAAGCTTTTCCTCATGAATCTCAATGCTTCTTGCTTGGCTCTCCAGTTCTTGCTCTCACATAGCTGCCATATACGCTCGGGAATAAAGTTAAAGTAAGTTTCTATGCGTAATCTCAATTTGTTGTCAAGAGGAAGCAACTCGATGGCCCTTGCGTCTGAGGACATGGATACTTCTGCAGGGTTTTCGCTGAGATCTCTCAATAATTGAGATCCTTCTTGATGGATCCATTATCATTTTCATTAGAAACCTAGGGGATTATTGATTGGTTAATTTATACGGAAAAATCTCTCCTCTTCTCGTTGGTTTATAAAGGAAGGATTATGACGATTTGGTCCCTTGTTGAGAAGAGCAGGGACCACTTGTTCATCGTAGCGATTGCTGGAAAGATTAGCCAGTTTTTTGTCTATTTATGGAGATCGGAACTGAGGAACATTCTTTGGACTTACAGGTTCTTTTTTCAGCTAGTAATGCACTGGTGGAATTTCTCTCTAGATTACCAAGAAACTATTTTGCGAATAGAACTGTTCTTAATTCTTGAATAGCTCCTCCTCTGGAACTCAACAACCTCCTTCTTCTTGTTGATCTCAAATTTAATTCGGTGGCACCGATCATAATCCTCCCTTTTCAAAGCATCTTGCTTTTCCTTTTATAGGCGGGCAATGTCTTGCTAAAGTTGCTTAAAATTGGCGAGAATCTTCTTGAAATGGGCTGCTTTCTGGTAGTCCTATCGCTAAACTGCCAAAACTTTCTCTTGCTATAGCTTATCGTAAATAGGACGGAACAGGGCTGCTGCTTCCGCACTAGCTTGAGCATCCTCTCTCATGATCCTTCCCAAAGTGCTTTCGGCTGTGCGTATATTGTGGCTGACTTCTATCGATTCGGTGACTTCATCTTAGCTGCTTTCTTCTTCAGTGAGGTCAATGCCTTCGATTTCCTTGTGGGTCATATCTCTCCGAAGACAATTAGGTCCTCAAGGGCTACCTGGTTGAAGACATTTCGATCATTTTTGTAGTTTTCATGTAGCACAAGCTGATGTGAGTGCATGAAAACTAAAAATAAAGAGTTTTTTCTTATTTTTCCTCGAAGGATGATTGAGAGTTGTCATTGGGGGTGATATAACCGAGTTTTCTGTATCTTGCTGTGCCTCCTAGCTTCACGAAGACTTCAATGAGCTTGGTATCTTGTATTGGTGAAAGAGGATGTGAAGCTTTTTGGTGCGTATTGGAACATAGAATTGGATGGTAATAGCTTGAGGATACTCGCAATTAATGGCAGACTGCCACCCCTCCTGGCTAACCGCCAAGTTGCCTGCGGGATAACGCGGATGCTAGCTTGTGATGCTGTTAATTCGGTATTTAAGTTCACTCATGCCCAAATTTGAATTATTAACTTTTCATTCATCAATCCATACCGCATATATCTGACCATAAAACTTATTCATCATTGGGGACACAACTGTGGGATCTTTGGCTTTGTCGTTTTCGTAGCATTTGGAGGGTAGATTCAATGGTGGTGGTTCGGTATTATTAATCACGTCATAGATGTAAAAATACCTAAACCACAAAAGAAGATAGTTTAAGAAAAACTTCGCCAACCGTCCCTAAGCTCCTTTAATAAGCTTCGCCTGTAGCTCGAGATGCAAAGCGAAATCAGCAAGGACTTGCTGTAGGCCTCACTCACCCAATCGAAGATACAGAGCATACGATAGATCTGCTCTTTCGGAGGTATGAATATTCAGAGATACCATCGAGAAGCACATGAAAGCAGCTGACCTGGAGAAGCATGAATAATTAGGCAAAATCTATCAATTGAACATACAAAGGAATGATGTGGCAAGCAAATAGCCACTCCAGGGAATTAAAAAAAGCAACAGACTCAAAATCGATTAAAGAAAATAATCCCCATCATTTTAGGAGTCATATTTTTTGTAATTTGTTTCTGCTGAGGTCGAGGATAAGGCAGGGTTTTCTCAAGCTGTTTAAAAGTGATTTCAAATAAAATTGATCCAAAAAGGGAGTTTTTCTACTAATGGTGGTCTCCTTTTACTGATTTGAGTATTCTTTTACCAATAAAATTTATATTTAAAAATACCAGTTTTCATGCTTATGTTTTCCATCCACTATAAGCGTAAATATGTCAATCAGAATAAATCAAACAAGATAAATGATAAATAATTTCTTGTTATAGATGATGAAATAGCTTGTCTTCTCATGTATTCACAGCTACTCCTTTCGCAAAACATAAACTATTCATTTGGAAACATGGAAGATTCTAAATATGACGTGCTTTTGTAAATATAACTGAAAATCGAATTCAAACGATGGATCATGGCCCTATTAGCCTAGACTTAATTGGAGTATCATCTTTGGAGCTGTAGTTTTGATCCTTAGTCGGAATCTGAATTCAAATTTGGAGCTAACAAAATATATTAGAATAGAATAGATGAGAATCGTGATAATTTCCTGTATTTTATTGTGCATCTTAGCCTGCGATCCCAGATGCACCACCTGCACTGATACTACCTGCAGTGCATGTTCAATGGGTTATTTCCTCTCGGCAAATACTTGCTTCAGCTGTGGAAACACCTGTTTCTCCTGCTCATCCGCGACCAATTGCACCCAATGCGTTAACAACTACTACCTTTCAGCCGATGGATCATGCACAATGTGCTCCGATGGATGCGAAATCTGCACCAGTAGCACTCAATGCACCAAATGCTTCAACGGTTACTATTCCTCGAATAATCTCTGCCTTAGATGCGGACAGCTCTGCTCCTCCTGTTCTAACGCGGCAGGCTGCGATACATGCATCGTCGGCTTCTATGCTCTTAATAACCAATGCGTGGCCTGCGACGTAAATTGCCAAACATGCGTCAATACGATCGGATGCAGGCTGTGCTATAATGGCTACTATCTCGAGAACAACACATGCAATCTTTGCAATCAAACCTGTAGCAAATGCACCAGCAGTACCACTTGCACAGAATGCGCCAGTACCTATTATCTTGTGAATTCAACATGCACCTCCTGCTCCAACTGCAGCAATCCCACCTTCTGCAACAGCAACGGTGTTTGTCCTGCAGCATCTTCTTCCTCTTCTAAATCCAATACCTCTTCATCTTCTTCCCAGACGACTGATACTAAGACAGCTGTAATCATCATCGTGATCCCCATCGTCGCAGCAATTCTCCTCTTCATCGCCATCTACCATATAGTCTCTAAGTGCACCAAGAGCGAAGAAGAGCCAATCGTGAGCAAGCAAACCATCGGTACTGTTACATCTATAACTTCGGACAACCTTGTCGAGAATGGTAAGAGAGATATGGACTAAAGCGAAAAAGGAAAAACGGAAAAGAGCTAAAAGCATAAGTATCGATCAAAATGTGATAAATATACATTTACCATTTATTTATTCGAAGAAAACTTTGCAAAAATGAAGAAAAATAATCAATATTATTCGATGCTTTCATCGATCTTTATTGAGGCTTAGCTAATGATCAATATCAGATGGTTATTTCCTCATTCCTTTTGTTTTTTACTGACTAAATGTTTATATAAATTAAATACACTTTATTATTATTGTGCTATCGTGGAATTTTCGAATTTATCGACATTTGCGATCCTAATGTGTAATTGCAACCAGACGCAATCCTTTCCTGCTTTTAGGGCTATTATCTTTACAAAATCTGCAACTGCTCAGGAAACTATTAGTTGTTCCTAAGACACTGCACTAATTGGTTAAAAGCTTCTTAGTGAAATGGATTTTCCAGCCTTGCCAAGTAATTGCCTTCTCCAAAGACTCCACCACTTGCCTTGATTGCTATCTGCTTTCTACCTCGCCCCTTCCCGCCTGTATTCACAGCAGTGCCAACTGGAAAGCTTTCAAGCATGATGATTCAGATTGGCGATTGCAATCCTCTTCCATAATCGTTACTGTTCTGCTTTTATTGTCATCTGTAAAACCGTCAAAAATGCAAAAAATATCAATGAAGAATATAAGAGTTTTAAAAGGAAATAAAAGGAACATCACAACTTTCCAACTTCCTAATTCCCCAAATCGATGATAGCTAGGATCCTGAGAGCAAGGCAATAGTGAAAGTGAGAAAGACAAGCTCGATAAAATAATGATTGAATGTTTTCATAGATGCCCATTTAATTACTAACTACAGTGAATTCTTTGGGTTGCCAAATCGAAAATAATAATTATGAATCACCTAATCGCGTTTGGCCTATTAATAACAATCGTCCTTGCTGACTGCGACCAATACTGCAGCAGCTGCTCAGGCTCACATGCCTCTCCTGCCAAGAGGGTTATTTTGTCCAAAATAACACTTGCAACTTTTGCACTGGTCTGTGCGCACATGCACATCCGTATCCAACTGTACCTCATGTCTCGCCAGCTATTACAATCAAGGCGGACAGTGTCTGCCCTGCTTAGATGCTTGCCTTATTTGCAACAGCTCGAATAGTTGCAAGCAATGCTACCAAGGATACTTTCTCAGAATTCCTCATGCCAGATTTGCAAGGCGCCATGTGCCATATGCACCAGCAGTTCAGATTGCACCAACTGCCAATACGGATTTATCTGCTCAACTCTGAATGCATTCATGCGATATTAATTGTCGCACATGCAAAAATACAGTTGGCTGTACCGTCTGCTATGATGGGTATTATGCCTCACAAGGATCCTGCTACGCCTGCGACCCTACCTGCTTTACCTGCAGCAATTCTCCACCTGCGATTCTTGCGTTAGTGGATATTATCTCAACAATTCTTTATGTGTTTCCTGCTCTTTCTGCAGTAATCCTACATATTGCATAAATAATTTTCGATGCATCACGATAACGCCAAAGAACAGCACGGCAGTCGCATCCACTACAGATACAAAGACAGTAATCATGGCTATACTTTTGCCAATCGCAGGATTCATCATACTCTTTATAGTCGTTTTCAAGATAGTCAGTAAATGCACAGAGGAACCTGCAAAACCCCAAACAAAATCTACTCTTCCCACCGATTCCGAAGCAGTAACTAAAACCCGCCCAGTACGAATGGCTTCAACGCTGATGAACAGCCACAGCAAAACATCAAGGAGAGTGATCGGCCCATCGCCTTCAGGAATGATACATTATGAATTATATTCTCATATGCAAGAACTCAATTGTGCTGCCATCACTCAGCATTCCCTGCTTTACACCTCGTCTAAATCGTCCATCTACTATTCCTCATTCTTGCAGGTCCGGCTCTCGATATCGATCTTGTCCTTTGCTGCCTAAAGCTCATCCTCTTTGATGAGGAGTTCGATATTCATCTTTTTCTTTTCTCCTCGAATGTCCAAGGCTAAATTTTCCAGTTGCTTGATTACGTCCTAGAGGTTAGGTTTATTATGGGTCTGTTGTTCTGTTTATTTCTCGACGTATTCTCCATATTAGTTGGGAACTATTTTATTGCAGGTGGTAGTGATGAGGATACGCTTATTTTACTTTGTTTTGATTATTTTTTTATTGGAGTTGCAAAAGGGAAGAGGAATGGATTCGTTCATCTTGATTTCACTCAATTTGACCAACGATTGTACGCTGTGATAGTTTTTCCAGATGGGAAACTCGATCCTATTTTATTCCTTATTCTGGAAGATAATTTGCTGTATTTGAGGATCCTCCTCTATGATGACCGAAGGAGTCTATTCCTACGTGGAGTAGTGATGCTATTGCGGATGCTGATGTAAGGTAGAATGAACAATCTTCTGGAACATCTTTGGATTTTTCAGTTTAATCGTGTTGAACCTGGATAGCCTCACCTTAAACTTGCTGACCGATGCAGGAGTTTGAAACCCTTTCTTTCTAACAGTCTTCTCTATACTCTTGGCCTGTATCTGGTCCTGCTTTATCTTCTTGCTTGATTTTTTCGACTGCAGAAGCTACTCTTCATCGCCTCACAATTCGCTCTCGCTGAAACTGCTCAACTCTGTTACTTCGAATCCATCGGTTGATACCTCCTCACAAAAACGGGAAAACGGTTCCCACTTCAATTTGGCACAGTTTTGCTATTCGTCTTCAAATTGCAGTATATCTTATTGCCTGCGATCCTAATCTGGTTCCTGGAGCATTGGGTCGGTTAGAAGGTCTTATAGGCGTCCATATTGTTGAGCCCATAGAATAAGTATCTCATAACTTTGTCGTAAGTTAGCTTAGTCTAGATTGCACCGATAAAGGCGTACTTCATTCCGTGAGTATTGTAAAAATAGAGGCTTCCCTTGGCTTGCAGGTTCAGACTGTAGGCCATCTACGTGCGAGGATACTTAAGGTCTGAACTTTGAAGGAAAATGGGAACGCCGATGATATAGTCCCGGTAGAGCTCTCCCTTCTTGAAAAAGTCATTCTGGCAAATAAATTTATAAAGCCGCGGCGAGACTACCCGCCACTCGAAGTTCTCGAAGAGTTCTGTGAAGACATTCCGATCAATGAAAGGACTCAGCAATATTTTATTATAACTTTTGGAAGAGGTAATGCTATTGATGTCCCACCATTCGAAGACGGGACGATTTCTTTTCTTGCTATCCTTGTCGAGATCTTCGAGGGCTAACTTGCTGACCATATCATTCACCTAGTAAGCAGTGCTTTGGGCATGCTCTTCCATCGATTTAAGCTTGCTATCGTGGCTTTTAATCCAAGCCCGCATGTCGGTCATGCCGTTCTCTATAAGGCCTATCTCGAAGAAGAAGGAAAGGGGATGATCATTGGGTATTTCCAGATCTTAATGTCTTTCCTTTTTATTATTTAAGGACAGAAACCCCGCCCACCTGGGTATCAAAAGAGTTACCAGTCGCTGGGTACAAGGAAGTTGAGGCCCTCTTCGAGCGGGTTGAGATCTAAAACGATGTTAGAGGCGGTTTTGTATTCCATCAATCCAGTTATATTGATTTATAATTCCAAAAAGACGGATGTCTGAAATTAGTGAAAGTAATGCCCAAAATCTTTTAGATTTAGAGGCGCGTCTTATCAAAATTAACATTGAAAGTGATAATAAAAGCATCAAAACAACCCTTCCCTTTTTTTCATATTATCTTCATTAAATTCACATATTCTATCATTATAAACAGGGCAAAATATGCATTCTTTTGAGGCCTTTTTTACTATACAGACTCCAAATCCATTATTTCCTTCCTTTAGGACGAGAGTATGGGATTATATAAAATAACCATATTAATAAATCAGGCATTAAAATTAGATTAATGCAGCCTTTTGTCGCCCTTCCCCATATTTTCCTCAATTATTTGATAATTCAATCTAAAACTACGATGGTTGATGCGAAACTCAGTCTCACTTCTATGACTCCGATCCTTTATCTGGCATCGGTAAAAACGGAAATACGGTTTCACAACCTCTGCTTTCTCTTCTACTCCTTGATAATTTTATTGTAAGTAGCATCAAGAGTAATCTTGGGTCTGTAGGTGATGAGTTTTTATTGCATAGGGTTTTTGAGTGATTGATTGCCTAAATTTATGCTCTTTATTTGTTCCTTATATGCTGCAGATACTCATCGAAGTTATCAAATGCCTCAATTTCATTGATTCTTTGGTGAGAATACTTACGAAGCGACCTTACCCGATGATTTCCTGACTGCTTCTTCAGGGTCTACTTGCTCTTAGTCCTGCTTTGCAGTATCCCTTGGGAGGTGAGCTCATGAAGATAGTTTTATTTGCTTTACTGAAAAATATCAATAATCCAGCATCAGATTATTATTTTTGGTCGGGCAATAGAAAGCCTTCAATCCAAACAACAAGTAAAGAATATATGAAAACTCAATCATTTTGCATCCAGACTCATATTCTGAGCCTTCACCGTCAGTCTCTTTGCCTTCTTCATCGGAATGCCCTCGAGACAAAGGTTAGACCAGCACTCGCGATTTTTTCATTCACTTACACTCCTTTGTATATTCTCTTGAATTTGCCAGTATCCACATGTTTCTTCTCTTTTTTGGGAGCATTTGCGTGGTCGATGATCACTTTGGCAAGATCATGGAGCACCTCCTTTACCAGTTTGGTCGTTACATGCTAAATTAAACATTTGTTACGGTTGAATAGTCCATGGATGGTGAGGAGTTTATCTCTATAAGCCAAACCTTATAATTTTCGTCAATCATAAAGTCGTATCCGAAGAGCTCATGGGTGTTCTTGCGGTTTTCAATCCATCCAGAGCACACATCATGGACTGTTTGACTATTTCTCTCATCTGAGGCCGAATTTTCTAAATAATAATTTTACATCTTAGAACACATCGTAGCCCTCCATTTCCTTGAGATAGTTTTTCATTTCGTCTTGGAAGAACATGTTTCCCTTGATTGCAGACTTATCGAAGTCTTTGTAGTATGCTCCAATCGAGTTATTAGTGAGATGGATGAACTTGTTACTGATTTGCTTGGGATCGTAGTCGATAGCTGAAAAGCGCACGTAACACTCATCGTACATCCAAATTATGAGGGGATTGAAGTCAGTGATTAAACCCACTGCCTAATGTCGAACTTTCTCTTAGAATCACGAGAGGATTTTCGATATATTTTTGGCTATCCATAGTGATTCCTTGCATTTGACGTGGTCTTGGATTTAGACAAAGTTGTTATAGCAAGTGATCCTCGTCCTCGAGATAATCCGCTGGTTTTAGGATCCAATATTGTTGTGTTCGGTCAGATGGTACTGATGAGGGAATCTCTTCTTATACTCATCAAGAACTCCTGAACTTTCTCAAGCAATTCATCTGATTCATCCTATTATGGCTAGTTTTAAGCAACCTAGTTTTATGGCTTATCGTAGGCCCTTTCTCTTTTTTCTTTTTCTTCTTTTCCTTCTAAGGCTTTTTACCACACCAACCGAGCCAAATTTGCAGTCTATTGACTTTAACCATTATTAATGCTTCTTCTTGGCCAAGCTTTCCTCGTTGAGCTCGTCCGAAGCCAAATTTCCCACTACTTATCAGTGACTATCTTAGGGTATTTCTTTTTATCGATAATATCATCAAGGTCTTCAATGTTCTTCAAGCAGACTGAGATGGCTACTTATGTCCTCATTTCAAGTCTTCTAAGAGCCCTTGTCTTGCTTTATCTTATCATCCTTTCTTGATTTGGTGGAGTGAGCGTATATCTTGAGGATGGAGAGAGCCTTGCATACCTTGAAGTGCATCTAAAACGCCAAGTACTAATCCTAGTCGTTAAGGTCGAAACATTTAGGAAGAAGCTATCCTCAGATACGTCATTGATCCAAACTGAATTTCTCAGGGTTTTCGAAAGGCCTAGCTTTGTCGTTATGACTCCATTCTTCTAAAAGTGGTTGACCATTTGAAAGTCCAGTAGATTTTTATAGTCAAGTTATCTTCCTTGAAGGGTAAACTTCAAGTCAAAGCAAGGACTGTGGCAATCAGGATTTTGAACCCAATTTCTTTCCTTCAATGCCTTTTTGAACTCAGGGTATCCACCAGTAACGATGAATACTTTTTATCCGTTCTAAAGTCTATTCTTTTTCTTCCACTCTCAAGGTCAGTGACGTGGGGATAACTTCTCATTTTCTAGCTTTTTTCTTTACCGAATCCTTTTACTCTTCTTCGCTTTCTTCTTCCTCTTCATTCTATTCATCTTGGCTTTCCTTCATGGTTCGTTTTGCTTTTTTCTCAAACTAATCATCATATACCCCTTCCAGTACATTCTTCTTGACAGTAACCATCACATAATCCTTTAGCTTCTCTTTCAGTTTCTCTTTCTTCAATCTTTCCTCTTATTTTACTTGTTCTTCCTCTTGTCTTCGTTCTTGATCTTCTACAAGTATTCTCATTCTTTTTCTTAAAGTTCTTATTGGTTTGGGCAGCTAGTTTTCCGCGATCTAGATGAGTGACTCGAACTTTTCTGCAGAGTGGCTTCTAACTACTTATTCTCCATCATTACTCTCCGATCCCATTTCTGATTTTTCTTTCTTGGTTCGGAAAAAATTGATCTTGCTCTCGACGTTATTATAACCCAGTCCTCCTTGAACTTGCTTATCTTCTCCTACTTTTTCTTCTTTTACAGTTCCTACATCTCCCGCTTGGATTTGTTCGTCGCGTGCAGGGATTGAAGAAATACAAGATATCTTTGCTCGTAATTTTTCTTGTCGTTTGCACCCTCCTCACCTTCTTTTTGCTTTTATGATGGAATCCTACATGAGGGATGGGTTACTTAGGAAGTGATTAAAAATTAGTATATGGTCTTGAGTTTCGGGTTTTCATTTCTTCGACATTGTTATCGATATCTTTGAGTTCCTTTAGTTTGCTCTACCGAGACTTGGTTGCCTATTCCAAGATCTTTTTTTTGAGCGTTTATCTTCTCTGCTGTTATTTTTTTTACAACAAAATTTTCTCCTCGATTTCCCTCTGCTTTTTTTATTTCAGCTTCTAGATGTAGTCCTGAGTGAGGCAATAGTTACCAGGTTCTTCTCACGATAGTTGATCTTGTTGGCGCTCTTTAACTCCTACGGCTTTATTTCCATTTTTTAAATTATTATTAACGATTTGACAGATGAAAATGAAAGATGATCTATGGTAGTCGTGGGAATATGAGATAATTTAGAGAGGGATTTTTCGGGTTGACCCCTGGTTGGTTTTTATAATTGATATGAAGGAAGGAGAGGAAAAATAGAAACAAGAGTAAACCACCACCTTTCAAAAGTTTACAAAGAAATTGTATTTCATCTTCTGCGGAAGCCCTGATATCGATCCTGTCATCAATCATTCCATAGTCTCAAATACATACCAACAAGTAAGAAAACTTCAATTCAGATCATTTAAATCCTGCATTTCACCCTTCTCTACACAGTCTTCGGACAGACCAAGAATTCAACATACGATATCATTCAAACAGTCCTTTCTTCTCTTATCATATTGGTCTGCTTCGTTCCAAGAGTTATGAACAAATATTACTTTTTGCTTTTCACTCTTTTGACTTTCATCGTTATTGCCCTGCTTCAGCAGCAGTCATGGTCATTATCCTTATTAAGTACCTCCTTACTATTTAGCTATTTCACTTTCGTCAGTTATTGCAGCATCCTCCAAAACTATTCCGCTCAAAACCCCAATTTTGATTTCAAAGCAGAGTCTCTTTGCTCTTCGATCATCAATCTGTACCATATAGAGATGGGCTTTGGAGTGCTGATCGAGGTTTTCAGAGTGGTATATATCTGGATGATCATAAACGCGTACAAGGCATCAAAGAAAAAATTCAACGAATAATAAAAGAAAAGGAGAAGACAATAGAAATTCGACGAAAACATGAAAAACAAAAATCCATTCAACCTCAATAGAAAAATCTGACCCTATGATTCTATCTTTTTGTCTAGCTTTTTATCATAAAAGATATTTGATTTTATTGAATGAGCAAAATCATCCACGATCATATCGATCTCCTCACCAAAAGAATCGATGCCTTCATCACTAAGAACAATGCTCTTTGGGAGGAAGGAATGAAGCCGCTACTTTTGGAGAGCAAGAAGTTTCTCGAAAAATACCAAAGCCTCAAAATTGGATCATGTACAAACCTACAAAGTCAAGCTAGAATTACCTAGAGGCAGTGAGAGTGTAGGTATCAAATGCCTCCTTTTCATAATTTTCAGAATCGTCCAAGAGGATGCTGCCCTGTGAGTTGGAGTATAACCATGCAGTCAAAATTCAAACATACGATGAGTATCTATAGTTGCAGAAGGCTAAAAACGACTCGTCGCAGAAATCAAAGAGACAGATAAGCAAGTCCAAAACGAAGTCACCCACAATACTCTCTTACAAAGCTTAAAAAAACTTTAAATTGAGTATTTTGGGCTGCTTTATGAATGGAAGGTACCACAAAGCACCTGTAGGATTGTGATCCTTTCGAAAGGGGAATAATTCAAGGATCTTAACTACTTCATCTATCATGATTAGCGAGCAGACGCATTAAACTTATTTGAAAAAAAAGTACCACTCTTCGCCAAACAAACCGATATCTAAAAACTGAAATAAACCTATCCTGAAGTTTACAAGTCAATCAATGGGTAAAATCTTAGGCCAGCAGATCCAGAAAACCTGAATTTCATGAAATAGATCATAAAGATCCACCACATGAAGCGTAAAAACCAAGGAATTCTCCAAAAGCTATAGCAAAAATTCAAAGCATCAATAAACAGGAGTTTCACCAAGGCTTTCCATGACCATAAACAGCAAATAGAATAAAAGAAGAAATAGCTATATTCGAATGATAAACTAAAGAAATCCTTTGAAGTATATGAGTTCAACCAAGCCAAGTCTTTCATTTAAAAGTGGAAGAGCAGAGTTACATCGACCAAGGTTAGTTTGCTACTTGAAGTCTTCTCTATCTGGGTCAATAAAGGCAATATCCCGTATCAGTCAAGTTAACGTAAATGGATAAACAAAACATTATGACTACAAACGATATGAAATGACTACTTAGTATACGTTGTCTCAGAGCAAAATCCTCAGAAAATATTCAAAATCGACATTTAGAATTCTCATTTTTGCAAAACCATCTACGTTTAGGTTGAAATCAAGTTGAAGAATTCAGAGATTATCAGGTATAGCGTTGATCACGTTGTTTATGTATTCGATAAAAGAGAAAGCCTATTTACGCAAGAACTTATCCTCGAAAACAAACTGAATAATTTCGGTGAAATTGTCGATAACTAAAGCTACTGCATCGTCTACCTTAATTAGATCTTTCGAGGACTCAGAAGATGGGCTCTCTGGTGATTTTTACTAAAGTGGAATCTTTAAAGCAGTTGGAAAAATACCCTCAAAATATTCTGAAAGCTATTCCATCGATTATAATCCTCAAACATTCAAGACGGTTAGAGCTTTAATGAAGAATTAATCGTATTCCTCCAAGCTGTCCAAAGGATCATACCAAAGAGCATATTTTTAGCTGGTGAGATTCAGCCAAAAATAAGAAAATTAGTCACAAAGAGCAATCCTTTTCCTTCCATTCAACAAAAGAGTCAATAATTTTTAATTAAGTAACGGTTTTAAGTATATGAGAAAAAGTTACTGCAAAGTATAGGATATTTTCAAAGGTGAGGATTTCGATTTCTTTTTCAAGAAAAATTATGAATAACTTTCCGATAATATCCTGAAGTAAAAGAATATCATCTTGCCAAAGATCCAATACAAGAACTTTTTGGAAGATATAAAGCGTTATTCTCCCAGAAAGCCATAATTTGTGAAGAAATAAATAATAAAATTCATCTATTTTCAGTCAATGTTCCAAATCTGCAGTCGTTTCCTTATAAGCTTAGATACACTTCTCACCTCATCCCTATCTTTGAGTGTCTTTTTGAACTTTTCATGCAGAGCAAACGGAATGACTTAGGCTCAAATTCAATGATAAGGCTTTAGAAGTAAACGAATTACCTCTTTACCTTCATTGCTTTTTTCGCAAAACTTTATCCATATGCAGAGCTGAGTAATCTCAAATCCGACCTTTATATTCTCAGGTGGCTAGTCCAGAAAAAATTGCCAAACTTCAATGATTTTCTCAACAGAAGCAATATAGGTCTGTAAAACTTTATCTCTCAGATCTTGCTGCACTTTTTTACAGGATTGGCTTCGTAGTTGACATACCGTATATGGGATTTCCTTATTTCCACATAGAAGAGAGACCAAGCTCGCATAATAGTGGCATTCACTTTGCTAACCTTCTTCTAAGCTACTGATACGCTTCCTATAATCCGATCAATCAATTCATGGAACGCGTTAAACAAACATCAAGACCATAAGCACTGACAAGGAATTCGCAGCCAAATTTCTAAAATGCGATACTTATTTTTCGAACGAACGTACCAAGAGGAAAGATTGATCAAACATATCAAGAGTGGAGAAAACAGCATAATTGAGGATAGGATCTTGAAGAAGATCATACTGGGAGAGTCTAAGCTAAGATTCCTTATTAGGAGGAAGGCAAATTCCCATATCAAGAGCCAAGCATTTCGAAAAGAAAACCATTTAACAATAAAATAACTGAGATATCCATTACCATAGCCGAACTATTTGGGCTTGACTATCATATAAATCGTCATATTTTTGCACGACCTCCACATCCTCTAAAATTTGAACCTGAATACTAACAAATTTTGGTTAAAATTCTACATTCCCAAGACCTAAAGAATGAAGAGTGGAAGGACTATACTCAAATAATCCAAAAAAGCTATTTCTACAATAAATCCATCAGGATTCCTTCAGAGCATATCAATTTCTTCAAGATTGTCGAAAAGGATAAAAAGGCAGCATCCTACGGCACATAAAGGTTGATATTGTGACTATTGATAAAGAAAAGTAAAAAGTATAATTGACTGGGTTCATTGACTATGGAAATTCCAGAAAGATAATGCCTACAAAACCTTTGTCAACTTAAGTCCGATCGATAAAAAGAATTTACACAATAAGGGAAGAACCATCTTAAACTTGACACTCTGCTTGAAGAGCCATCTCTACGACCAAAGCCTAACTGCCAAGCAAAACTTCTCCCGTTTGAGCTGCTTAGCTAAAAGCTATTAGATTACGATATTGGATAAAGCAACGAATGCATAACAGCCCTCAACAAGCTCTCCTCCAAACTATAAAAGATCAAATTCCCCCTCGATGAGTTCAGCAGTGACCAGTATAAGAGAATCACGAATAGAGCTCTCAACTAATATTAACCGGATTGGTTCCAGTCATCCTTAACAAGCATCTAGTAACTTAAATCAATATTCTACAACCTCTTCAGCCAGGAAAAGGACAATCAATCAAACATTAGTTCTCCAAGTTCTACTAAATATTTGCAGAAGAACATAATATGCAATTCGTATTCTTTGCATAAATGCTGGTCAAGTTCATATTGCTCTCCAACATCACCCGCAAGAAGAAGCTAATGTATCTCTACTGCCTTGCTGTCCACTATCAGAATTGCTACTCTAAGAGGGTGAATATCGAGACCGTAAACTCTTTGGTAGGTTGATATTCAAGCAGTATACCTGATTAATGCTTGCCCGTATGTTGGAAGTGCCTGCGGAAAGATAATCGAGGCCTATTACTTCTAATCCGACCTTAAATCTGAGCAAAAGAAAGATTTCACTGATATTGTTCAAGACTGGAGCTATATTTGCAATTTTAAGTTCGGCTATAATGACATCATACTCGGATCATCGCGAGAACTATCAATCTTAAGGTCATTTTCGATGCAAGACACTGAGGAAGATGGAGCAACAGAAATAATGCCGGTTTGAGATAGTGTATGAGGTGGAAGGCTTTAGTACATCTGGTCGCACAGTAGACCCAAAAACCTTCTAAATCGTCAAGCGAGGGACTAAATTCTTGAATCAATTTACAGGATACGCCAAATTAAGTATCTAGATTCCACTCAAGAATTCCTCTTGAACTGTTAAAACGTCATCCCTCTTCAAAGCCATCGCAGCTACTCCTATGACTAGTTCACCAGCCTAATGCTGGATAACGATCTTATAAGATACATTCTCGACCAGCCTTTTTCAAGCTAGCTTCCAAAGAAGAATAGTAGGAGTAGAAGATAAACCTATAGCCAAAGGATGAAGTGAGTAGCAGGAGGAAGCTAAGCCTCATGCGGATGGGTTTAATAGTTGGGCAATTTGCCGAGGTCAGAACTGCTTGAGAGTTGGCATCGGTGCAAGATCGCCAAAGCAGGAAAATAATGAGTAAAGTCATTTTTTAGTTCGACAAAGGGGATTAGATTGACAATGGTAATTTTGGTTATAATTTAGACAAAGAATACAATATTGCCACTCTTGACTTAATCGCCATGGAGGAAATCGATCTCCACTCTGAAAAAAATGATACAGATAAAACAATCAATAAAACTATTTCTCCAACTTTTATATATTTTCTCTTGAACAATTATATACCAGAATTGATCAATACCCAATATTAAATAATTCTTGCTGATGTTAGAAAGCATAATGAATTACTAACTTTCCACAACCGAGAAGCAACCAAGGAGGCATACATCCGCAGGCCTGGCAACTACAGGTGCATCATTTGCTCCTTTACCTACCATCCCCACTACATTAAATCCTAAAACACTTTCCTGCTCTTAGATTGCGACCATCTCATCCATCGTGAATGCCTCAAGGTTTCGAGAAGGCACCTAGAAACAGGTGTGTCATAAATTAAGATGAAGATGCCTGGAAATCGAAATGTGAGCTGTGTGAACGGGCCTAGCTCTTTAAGCAAGCGCAAGACGGGCAGAAGAGTTCGGGAGCAAAGAGAATATGTAAGAGAGTTGACAAAAGGCTCCTCTGCTAATATTAATATGACTATGAGGAGATTGTCGCACCGTAGATAAGACAGGCAGATACAAATTCAAATGATTTCAATATTTCAGCCGCTCGCAGCAACCGAGTGAGTTAATTATTCCCATTCTTTTCACATCAAATCACGTTTTACTGCCGCCGGCTCTGGTGCTTTCTTGGGGAATCCTCTTCTCACAAGGTCCTTCCTCATCTTATATGCATTCTCTCCATCAGCATAGTAGCCAATCTCGGTATCAGCGATCTGGTATTTCAATTTATCTTTGTAGAGGCCGAGTGCAGCCCTGTTGGAGACTCTCACGTGCAGTGAAACATTGTCGCATTCCTGGGTGAGTTCCATGGCATCATGGGCGTAGTTCATAAGTTTATTTGCCAATCCCAGTCGTCGGTGGGTTCTCAAAACTGAGAGTGAAGTGATATGGGCCTCCTGAACTTCGACATCGGGTTCGTCGTCCATCTTGGCCAGGACGTATCCAACGACCTGACCGTTTTCCTCAGTGACGTGGAGGAGTTCGGACCAGGAAAGGTAGTGGTAGAGGTAGTAGTTGAAGTGGTAGTTCTCGGGAAGGCACCACAAGTTGCAGTTCTGCATCTCGTGCAGGTCGGTTATCTTAGCTCTACGAATGGCTGGCATTTATACAATAATTAATATGAAGAGTGGGGAAAATATAATCATCATCATTTGGATTCGATTCATGGTCATTTCATCCCGAGGATTATCTCGATTCTTGGGAAAAATAATTGATTGAAATTGATGAAACATAGAGTATAAAAGAATTCAATCCTCGAATCATCAAGATAGTGTATGGAATATTAGCCATTTTTTAAAGTTTCCATCTAATGTAAGATAAGGAAACCATTACCCTAGTCATGCAGGCGCGAATTAGCCCAAGTTTGATTACCATATCCAATACCCTTGATTCTGTTTATTCAACGCTGAATATTAATATATAAAATAATAGGTAAAGGCATTCACATGATGCCCTTATAGTTCTAAACCAACGACTACTACGGTTACAACTCCATTGTCAACTGCGAAGGAAAAAGAATAAGACGAATGAGAAGAACAGAAGCCTCGGCGTAAAAATTACATCTTGAAAAAGTGAGAACCCTTAATTTCAAGAAGCACATCGTCACGACGAAGCAGAGGATCGCAAAATCAAAAATGCAGTGTCTCTGGGCCGGTCAATCAATATGATTCAAGCTTCAAGTTTTGCCGACTAAAAATTCCAAACTCCAATATATAGAAGCAAAGTCAATCATTTCATTAGGTGTCTAATTTTACCAGTGAAAAATCTAAGAAAGCCGCCGAAGGCCAGTCCAGAAATAATGAGGAGGCCTTCAGAGATATAAAATAAGCAATGGGAGAGTATTATATCGGAAGTTAGGCCAAGTGGACGTAGAGATCTGCCAAATAACTACTTAAAAATAATCGATCTGCTTAAAGAATAAAAGATTAACAGTATATAAAGTCCTCTTTAATGCATAGTAAGGTTGGTAGCTGACCGTCAATGCTTAGTCAAGAAGGACATTGAAAAAAACATAAAAAAGCCACGAGTTTATAAAACCGTTCTAATTGCAGGAAAAGGTGAATAGGACAAGTAGAAACTAAAAGTAAAGCCAAGAACAAATAGGCTTACTCAAAAAACGGTAAAGTAACATACAGTTAAAATCATCTATGAGCAATAGTAAGCTAAAGATATCTAAGGGTAGCTAAGTATCAGAGAGTAATATAGAGAATAAAGAGTCAAACATAAGAAAGAATCCTAAAAAGAATCATGTCAATTTTGAGTAGAGTGTCTTATCTTCCAAGAAAAGGACGAGATAAAGAATGACTATGGAATCAATGACGACTATAGTGAAGACTTTCAAGCCTGAGAGGATCAAAGAAGAGCGAAGTAAACATTGATATGCCATCATAAATAAGCAATTTCTCCCAGATTGTTCTCGCAGGTCATCCTATGCCAGCAAATTAAGGAGCAAGATTAAAAGCAAACAATAAAAATCAAAGCTATCGAGTGTGAATGAACTTTTTCAATAAGAAGAAAAGCTGAAAGCACCCAAGAGCATAATTAGAATAGCAGCCATGACTAAAAAATCAACCTAAACAACAGAATCCAATAAATCTCACTAAAATTCTCATGAAAAAATCTCACCTAAGATGAATTGCTAAGTTAATGAGCTTTTGAGAAACTCTAAATTTTCGTTGAAAAAGATATCTACTTCAGGAAGCGAGCATAAAAACCTGATGCTAATACCAACCCTTAAAAAGATGCTTCACAAAGTGAATCGAGTCGAGCCTGTATAGTTCGAACTCAGACATAAAAAACAGTATAAAGCAGAGCAACGACCTGAAGAATCTTAAATTTTCTATCCAGCAATAGAATCTGAAATTTCGAAGAAGAAAAGCGTGGGAAGTTATACATTTAATGATGTTGTGCAAAACATATAAGAACACGAAATAAGAATATGCTCAATTTACCTGTTCGTGGACAGCACAAAGGCCCTCTATTAAACTCCTTTGAAGTTCTAAAGATACGAAAGATTATGTTTTTTAATGATTAAAAAGTATAAATTCGAAAAAAGCAGAATTATCGAGTCTATAAAGGAGGCGAGAGTTGCTTCACTTGATGGACGCATAGATTCCCACTGAGGTTTGCAGAAGCATCTCTATCGGCAAGAGGTTAGGTAAAGATTATCAGCTTTTATCGAAGAGGAAAAGAAGCTATCGCATTAGGTGGAAGAATTTTACAATAAAATCTGCAAAAAGTATCAAAGAGATAAGTACATCAAGATATAATGCACGAGAGACAATTTCTCTCCATAGATAATGAGACTTTTAATGGAATAATTGACAAACTTTATCAGTAACTGCAAAAATAGGATATATAAAATGAGGTCATAGATGCGAACGAGCAAAGGATCATCGAGATAGTGTAGATAATGTTCTTGATTAGCTAGTTGAGTGGTAGTTTGTCAAGAAATTTTAGCTTTTCTAAGAAATAGAAATAGACTTTGAAGAATATTACTCTCAAAATTAGAAAGGATCATGGAAACGGCTTATATTTTTAAAAATATGCTTGATATGCCAGTAAATGCCTTATTTATGATTATTTATTGATTACTTGCCATCAATTTATCATTATCATCGTTGAATATACATTTTCTGGAACCAATATTAGGGGTTGGGGTTGGGGTTGGGGTTGGGGTTGGGGTTGGGGTTGGGGTTGGGGTTGGGGTTGGGGTTGGGTTGGGGTTGGG